>NW_007742485.1:0-1127 GCF_000696425.1 Galeopterus variegatus
CCCGCCCCTCGCTCAGCCAGTGAGCGGGAACCAGTCTGTATGTGGGATCCGAACCCTAGGCAGGAGCACCGCCGCGCTCCCAGGCAGGAGCACCGCCGCGCTCCCAAGCAGGGCACTGTAGCAGTGCGCCACCGGGCCGGCCCTTCAATAGGTTTTTATTGGTGATTATCTTACCACAAGTATGATCGGGTTTGTTACTACATGGTCTGGCCCTCCCAAATGAACAATGAGCCAGTTCAGGGAACAAACTCTCACATACCAAATTTTGAAGCTGCATTTCAGCAGCAATTTAAAAAACCAAGTGTATAGGCTTCCCAGATGTCTAGAAGCTACCCAGATTCCCCTCCCCTTCATTTATCCTTCTACAATTAGATGCCCCTTGCTCTCTTGTGCAGAAATAACAGGGACAATTTAATGCCTTATGACTGCTCATTAAATATCTAGATTATGAGTACTCAGATAGAAGCTGCAGTACTATTTTAATAAAAGTACAATAAATAAGGCAGCTGGTAATAAATCTCTTAATAAAAATGTAGTCAATGGTGCATTTAATTTGATGGCAGAGTCCACTTTCAAATAATCCAAAAATTGGATTTTGTAAGAAAAAAGATGCATAGTGCACCTTGCTCATGCTGTTCTTTAGAAATGTATTTACACACTTAGAAGACCAATGCTAAGAGGTATTTTTGAATGCTTGAATTTGATTGAAAAGCGTTATTTATTTCAATTAAATGAATATTTACAATTGTCCAGCTACCCCAGGACGTTTTTTGAAAACAAGATGGTCTGTCTTAATGAGGTTAGCTTTGGAGTGACATTTGAATCATTAGGTGCCTCATTAGCTGCTATGAAAACAAACTTTAATCTTCTGCTTTCCCTTCTCTAATACTAGCTAACAATAATTCAATTGCTTCAATAATTCCAGGTGACTCGAATTTCTTAGGAAGCTCTTCAAAAGGTTAAGGGATCACTTTAAGTTCCTAAAGGCCTAAGACTTAGTGTGGTTAATTCACTTCGTATGGCTCCAGCCCAGCATTAAGCACTAAGGGATAAGACAATGAAAAAAGGCCAACCTGTCTTCCAAAATAAGTTTCTGAACTCCGGCAGAGGGAACGGACATTTAAATA
>NW_007742485.1:1819-4299 GCF_000696425.1 Galeopterus variegatus
AAAAAAAACAAGTTCAAACTTAATATAAAATACAGTAGCTGACTTCAAAGAGAAAATGGGTCTTGTTTATACTTATGTTCATATTCTAAAATAAATAAAATATTTAATGAAAGGAGTCATACTCCATCACAGATGAAGAAAGTCACAAGAAATTTATATAAATGTGCCTACATTTATATAGGCACATTTCCAAATATCATTTTTCACTATCATGGAAAGCTAATTCCTAGGATATATTTCCCACATGTCTTCTTTTCTGTACTGTGTCTTTGGACATTAAATTAATTACAGGCAAAGAAATTAAATACTTAAAAAAGGAAGGTGGTTTTATGATCTGACCTTCAATGTTATTTCAGGAGACACTGTCATAGCTCCTTGGCTCTGGTGTCATGCATCTGCAATTATCCTTTCAACTTTCACTTGTAGCAGAGGGACAAGCATACTCCTATATGAAAACTTCCTGATCATAAAAATGGTGTATATACTGACTAAGTTAATAAACTGGGGAAAGAGTTGTCCTCTGTAAATGCTGAAGTCAGTGCTTATGGTTTAAAGTAAAACTACAAGCATATATACATAGATACACATATACACAATACATATACATGCACATACATACACACACATACATATGCTGTATGTGTATATACATATTGATGGAATCAACATATACATATACACACATACATATACATATATACATGCATATACTCTGTGTGTGCATAAATTAATGAAGTCTGCTTTACATTGGCTAAACTCTTATTACAGCTTAGAATAAATTTGAGATGTGAAAACTGATAGTCCCTTATTTCAGTTTGAGAAGGGGAAATTTTGGCATATTCTCCTGAGTGAAGAAAGAGGCCCCTCAACGTCAGCCAGACACTTCAGAGAAACATTAACATTTCGAGATTTCTAGCAAATTAACGGCCCAGGTAACAAAATGCAGGGAACTCTGGCCAGTTGCTAACTCACTCGGTTGGATCTGGCCACTTCTCCATGTATTCCCACCACACTAAATGGAGCATGAGTCATTTGAGTAATGAGTCAGAAAATGTTTAGCAGCCTCAGTGCAACAGCAGACGTGATGCTGAAGATAAATTTCAGAGGTTTTAGAATGGTGTTTGCATTTCTGCACACCTCTTGTTGGTGATGAACAAAATTCCCTCCCCCTTTCGAGGAGACAGAAGCTGGATCATATGCTATTTCAAGGCTCATTCCAGCCATAAAATTTTAATTTCGAGCAAAAACTCTCGTAAGAGGCAAAGGCAGTATATAGATGTCTGCAATTTGTTTCCTATTCAAAATTAGTTTTTGTGAAATGCTGTCTAATGGATTCAGTGGTCACTTTAATGACAACTTCACCCCCAAGTACTATAAGCCCTTACTAAAAAAGACAATGCTTAAGTGAAGAAAAAAATTAACAAATTTTGGAGTTCAGTGAAATTAATGAATAATCTCTTTCAATAAGGAAATATGTTTATCACTGATTTTTTTAAATCACAATGCCTAGATTACCATGATAGAGATTACTATTAAGCTTTAGGTTTTAATCACAGTAACATCTTCAGCTGATTTTAACCTATTTTTTCCAGCTTTCATTTTAATATTGCTGTGGTTTCAATGTTTGTCCCCTCCAAAGCTCATGTTGAAACTTAATCCCCAATATGGCATTTGAAAGGTGGGGCCCTTAAGAGGGGATTGGATTGTGAAGACTATGCCCTCATGAATAGATTTAATCCATTCATGGGTTAATGGTCTATCAGAGAGTAGACTGGGAGCTTCTTAAGGAGAGGGAGAAAGCATGTGGACTTAAGAGGGGATTGGATTGTGAAGACTATGCCCTCATGAATAGATTTAATCCATTCATAGGTTAATGGTCTATCAGAGAGTAGACTGGGAGCTTCTTAAGGAGAGGGAGAAAGCATGTGGAAACATTCTTGCTCAGACTAATGCAATGTGATACCCCACATCACCAAGGACTCTACAGACAGTCCCCACCGAGAAGAAGGCCCTCACCAGATGTGTCCCCAGGACCTTGAACTTCCCAGCTTCGAAAACTGTAAGAAACAAATTTCATGTTTTATAAATTAACCAGTTTCAGAGAGAGGCCTGAGAGCTGCTGGGCCCACAGTCCCCAAGCCACCTATGCCAGAACAGTCAGGCACAGCGCCACAGGACCCTGAGCCTAGGCCAGTCCGCACCACCCAGAGAGACCCAAAAGCCACCGGCCCACATGCCCCAAGCCAGCCATGCCAGAACAGGCAGGCGCTGAGCTGCAGGACTCTTAGCCCAAGCCAGTCCCTGCAGTCCTGAGAGGCCTGAGTCACCAGCCCACAGGCCCCGAGGCAAGTACATCGAATTGGCAGTCCCTGCAGGATCCAGGCCAGACACCAGTGTGGAATGAGTGGGCCATGAAACACCCTTCCACAATGACTAAACACTAAAGTAAAGATACCAGAAATATGAAAAATCAAGAAAGT
>NW_007742485.1:6800-21568 GCF_000696425.1 Galeopterus variegatus
AAAAAAAAAAAAAAAAGCCATATATGATAAGCCCCCTGCCAATATCATCCTGAATGGGGAAAAGCTGAAAGCTTTTTTTTCCTTCAGCTTTCCCTTAAGAACAGGAACTAGACAAGGATGCCCACTCTCACCACTCCTATTCAACACATAGCCAGATATGATAGCCAGAGCAATCAGAGAAGAAAAGGAAATAAAGGGCATCCAGATTAGAAAAGATGAAGTCAAACTGTCCCTGTTTGTAGATGATATGATCCTATATATTGAAAAACCTAAAGCCTCTACAAAAAAAACTCTTAGAGTTGATAAATGATTTCAGCAAAATTGCAGGATACAAAATCAACACACAAAAAGCAGTAGCATTTTTATACTCCAACAGTGAACATGCAGAAAGAGAAATGAAGAAAGGTAGCCCATTTACAATAGCCAGCAACAAAATAAAATACTTAGGAATAAAGTTAACCAAGATTTGTGAAAAATCTCTACAAAGAGAACTACAAAGAACTGTTGAGAGAAATTAAAGAGGACACAAGAAGATGGAAAGATATTCCATGCTCTTGGATCGGAAGAATTAACATTGTGAAAATGTCCATATTACCCAAAGTGATGTACAGATTCAATGCAATCCTCATCAAAATGCCAATGATTTTTTTCTCAGAAATGGAAAAAACTATCCAGACTTTTATATGGAATGACAAAAGATCACACATAGCCAAAGCAATTCTGAGAAAAAAAATAAAGCTGGAGGCATAACACTACCTGACTTTAAACTATACTACAAAGCTATAATAACCAAAACAGCACAGTACTGGCATAAAACAGACATACAGATCAATGGAATAGAATAGAGAATCCAGAATCCAACCCATACACCTACAGCCATCTGATCTTTGAAAAAGGCACCAAGTCTACAAACTAGGGAGGAGACTTCCTCTTCAGCAAATGGTGCTGGGAAAACTGGATATGCATATGTAGAAGAATGAAACTAGACCCATACCACTCACCATATACCAAAATCAACTCAAAATAGATTAAAGAATTAAATATACATCCTGAAACAATAAAACTCCTTAAAGAAAACATAGGGGAAACACTCCAGGAAGTAGGATTTGATACAGAATTCATGACACCAAAACCACAGATGACCAACAGGAAAACAAAAAAATGGGATTATATCAAACTAAAAAGCTTCTGCACAGCAAAAGAAACAATTAACAGAGTGAAAAGACAACCAGCAGAGTGGGAGAAAACATTTGCAAAATATACATCTGACAAAGGATTAATATCCAGAATATACAAGGAACTCAAACAACTTTACAGCAAAAAAACAAGTAACCCAATTAAAAAGTGGACAAATGAGCTGAATAAGCATTTCTCAAAGGAAGATATATGAATGGCCAACAGACACATGAAAAAATGCTCAGCATCACTCAGCATTCAGGAAATGCAAATCAAAACCACTTAGAGATAGCATCTCACTCCAGTTAGGATGGCTAATACCCAAAGGACTGAGAATGATAAATGCTGGTGAGGTTGTGGAGAAAAAGGAACTCTCATACACTGCTGGTGGGACTGCAAAATGGTGTAGCCTTTATGGAAAATGGTATGGACGTTCCTCAAACAATTACAGATAGATCTACCATATGACCCAGCTATTCTACTGCTGGGTATATACCCAGAGGAATGGAAATCATCATGTCAAAGGGACACCTGTACTCCCATGTTTATTGCAGCACTATATACAATAGCCAAGAGTTGGAATCTGCCCAAATGCCCATCATCAGATGAGTGGATAAGGAAAATGTGGTATATCTACACAATGGAATACTACTCTGCTATTTAAAAAAAAAAATGATGTACTACCATTCACAGAACATGGATGGACTTAGAGAAAATTATATTAAGTGAAACAAGTCAGGCACAGAAGGAGAAATACCACATGTTCTCACTTATTTGTGGGAGCTAAAAATAAATAAGCAAATAAATATACAAACAAATAAATGGTGGGGGAGGGGAAGAAGACACAACAATCTCAACAATTCCTTGAACTTGTTAAGACAAGTAAATAGATATGATGTTGATGTGGGGAGGGGAGAGAGGGAGGGCGGAAAAAAGGATTGGTAAAGGAACACAAAAATCAACTACATTATATACTGATAAAATAAAAAAAAATTTAAAAAGAGATGCAAAAATTAATCAATTAATTAACCAGTTTCAGGTATTCTGTTATGATCAACAGAAAATGAACTAATACAAATATTGAATCCTACTTTATCTCTCTGGTTAATATTAATTTTCTTTTTGCATCTTCCAGTTGTAGCACAAGGACAGCTATACAAGAGTTGTGTGCTGCTGAATGAAATCATGGAGGCAGTGTAAAAAAATGTACAGCATCACTAGGTTGAGGATTATGAGCCTGAGTTTGAGTATTGTTTTGGCTATTCACTGCTTTTCTCACTCAAGTCAGTCATTACTTCTCTACAATAAGTTTCTTCTCCCATTGGTTTCACCTCTTATAACAAGTTTTATCAATTAGTTGAGGCTGTCTGGAGTAGTTAGTTAGGCAGGACTCTGGTGGGATGGAGTTCCATGACTCATAAGTGATGCCTGCTACCAAGGGTGTACAACAGGGGAGTGGTGGCAATTTTGCCCTGTATTTGCTATTCATTGACTAGGACAGTGCTGCTCAAATGTGCACAGAAATCACTGGGTAGCTTTTTAAAATGCAGATTCTGATTCAGTAGGTGGTGGGTGAGATTCCACATTTTTAATAGGATCTCCAGTGATACTGATGTTGCTGGCCACACAAGAAGCAAAGTCAAGTCCCTTACAGCTCTGAATAAATATAGTAATTTCAATCTCTCCCTCTCTCCACCCCATCCCCAAACACTTGCTATTGTATGTATGCGGCAAGGTGTTTACAATAGGACAGGAATGATAAGCACATTAAGTACAAGATTTTATTTAATTTTCACCCCCATCAAGGTAGCTAAAAGTTTCCAGCTAAGGAAATAGAGATATAAAGAGAGTAAGTAATTTGTCTAACATCATAGAGCTGACCGGTAGTCTAGAAGAGATTTGAACCCAGAGAGGCTAACTCCAGTACCCTTGCTCTTAATCTCAACAATATGTTGTCTCAATACCATAACAACATTGGGTTGTTGACTTAGTACCAGCCACGAGGCTATTTTACATATATTATTTCTTCCACTTTTCCAAACAACCCTGGGAGGTGGGTAATATCATTATTTTTATTTTACAGATAACACTCTTTCAAATGCCTCAAACTCAGTGAAACTATAGTAATTCCTACTTAAGTAAAAGATTAGATTAATAAAATATCTATAATGAACTAAACACAAGGAACAGTATGTTAATGAGAAGAGAATTTAGCACGTATATGCATGACTACTAATAAATATATAGAAAATATTCTGTTATAGATTCATCCTATGTAAATGCACTTTGGACAGGTGAACTCAAATGCCTCTGTAGAGTTTAACCAGGAGGTTATCAAAGTCCAAATGATTATTGGTCCCAAACAGGATCCATCAGTGGGATTTACAGTGGGAGAAGAATCAAAGGTTCATTGCTCACACCCTCTTTTACTACCTAAAAGATCTTTGCTATTAACAAGCAAATGAAATAAGATTTTATCAGTAAATTTCCCTGGAGATGAGACTCCAATGTAAGCAGTTGACAATGAATGCTGTACTTGTGCATTTGTAAGAAAAGCAAACACCATAGTCACAAAAGAGCAGGATTTTGCTTTCCTTTGTTTAAAAACAAAACTTTGTTTAAAAACCTAAAGGTTTGAAGCAGGGATTCTCAACCTTGGCTGCAGGCTGCATGTTGGGATCAAGTGTGTGGAGGGAACTTAAAAAACAAAAATAATAAAAATACTGATGCCTAGATTCCACCCCCAGAGATTCTGACTTAATTGGACTACAGTGCAACCTAGGCATCAGAATATTTTAAAACTCCCTAGTTTTCTAATGTGCAACCGAGGTTCAGAATCACTTGATTAAAGCGACACCTATTCTACATGAAGGGCAAATAGTCCTAAAAGAAACGAAAGTCTAATTGATAAATGCTGTTATCAGAGCAGACTATGGAGGTATTTGAAGCGTAGGAATCTTTCTCCCCTAAGGGTATGATCAAATTTCATTAACAGGTATATTTTAACAGAAAAGAATTTTACAAAATATTAGCGTAGTCTTAACTGCCAAAATGGTTTCTCCCCTTACCAGAATTGTTTCCACTGGAGGGCAGTCTCCTCTTGGGAAGAAATGAATGGAGACACAATCTTCTTACCAAAGTTTTAAGTACTGTCAAAGATCCTAACTCTTTTTTTTTTTGTCTTTTTCCGTGTCCGGCAACGGATCGCAACCCTCAGTGTCGCCCCCGCACCAGACCGGGACCGGCAACGGGACCGCAACCCTCGGTGTTGCTCCCGCGCCTAGCTCAGCCAGTGAGCGGGAACCGGTCTGTATGTGGGATCCGAACCCTCGGGCGGGAGCGCCGCCGCACTTCCCAAGCAGCGCACTATCCAGTGCGCCACCGGGCCGGCCCAAAGATCCTAACTCTTAACTGAGTTTCATTGCAAGATGATTTCTAGGAGATGAAGTATTTGGGATGAAAAGAATTTGTATTATATGTCAAGATACTGCCAAATCAAATACTTATTTCTGTCTGCTAAAACTAAAAGGATAAAAATTTAATCCAAAAGATAAATATGTACACGTACGGAAGGTCCTGAGGTATACAAATGTAACAACAATAACATAAAAAGTAGCATTGTATGCTTACTATGTATCAGGTCCTGTGCTAATTATTTAAATATCTAACTTTTCAGAATGATCCTTTATTTTATAGGT
Organism: Galeopterus variegatus; assembly: GCF_000696425.1. Taxonomy (NCBI): domain Eukaryota; kingdom Metazoa; phylum Chordata; class Mammalia; order Dermoptera; family Cynocephalidae; genus Galeopterus; species Galeopterus variegatus. The sequence goes on from NW_007742485.1 coordinate 11,675, forward strand.
AAGGTAATGGAAGCTGAGAAGTGTGAAAAGAAATTTGTCCAAGACCATATGTGAGTACATATGTAAAGTAAGTGGCTGAGCTGGGACTTGAACCACCCCATCTGTCTGACTCCACAACTGGCTCCATAACCACCAATGACATCACTTTACTATCTAAGTCAGAAGCAATGTGGTCCCCGTCCAGCAGGAGACAAGCATCTAAACCAGAATATGTCAACACAGGACAACATGAGAAGAAAATTTTCTTGATATGACATTATAGGGGGAAAAAAAACTGAAAGGAGATGATTTCAGCAAAGTGAAAAATTCCTTATTCACCTCACTGTTTTGTTTTGTTTAATTTTTTTTATACTTTATAGATTTTCACAAGCTGTTTGTAGTTCTTCTTCGTGTCTTAGCCAATTCCTTTCAAATCCATTAACGATGAATTTGGCATTCCGATTGCTACGTCTCTACAGAACCTTGAACTTGCTCGTCACATTTCCTCGGACACTTATTTCCTAGATCACAGCTTGGCGAACATTTTATGTCTAGGGCCAGGTAGTAAATATTTTAGGTTCTGCAGGCACCACATTCTCTGTTGCAACTACTCAAGTCTGCTGGTATAGCATGAAAGCAGCCAGAGATGATGTGATGATGATGTAGATGACAGACAGTATGAATGAAAGGACAAGGCTGTATTCTATTAAAACTTTACTTATGGTCACTAAAATATAAGATTCACATCATTTTCATGTGTCATAAATTATTGTTCTTCTTTTGATTTTTTCCCAACCATTACAAAAATGTAAAAACCATACAATAGGCTGGATTCAACTGCAGGATCATAATTTGCCAATCCCTGTCCTGAATGATAAGGTGTCCTGTGTTCAAGGCATTTTGCCATAATACAAAGTTCTTGTCACATTCAAAGACTTTATCTGGCAATGGTTCCGTGCTCAAAGAGAAAAGAATCCCCAGGTACCACTGGTTCGTATGTCAGATCAACTACCTTTCCCCAAACCACTTTTGTGGTTTGTATTGTACACAAATTCTCTCTGTCATAAAAGTATCCCAGTTACATCATACCAGCACTCTAGGAAATACTAACAAATAAATAATGTCAACTTTAAAACAGTTCATCACATACAAACATTTTTCCTAGGATCAAAAATTTATCAGTACCTATCTCCTCTATTTATGTGTGTTCATCTAACATGGAAAAAGGGAAAGTGATTAGAAAGTCTGCTCTGTGCTGCACAACTGTGATCCAAGAGGTGTCATTTTCACTTCTGCATAATGCTAGTTAATTATCCACAGGACTCCAGCCCATTACCTCTTTTCTTTATTTTTGCTACTACTGAGTGAAGATATTTACAATGTGACATCTAATGTTCTTGAACTATGTTGGTTTGTTTTTAGGCAAGAGGCTCTCTGATTATTCCTGGCTCTTGGTCTCATTCCGCTGAACTACATGAGCCCATAAAACTAAACGAATCATTTTGAATTTATATTTTCTGCATTTGCTACCTTCATCTTAGTTTTGCATCACTTCAGGCATTAACAAAACTAATATAGTACAACCCTTTCCCTTTAACTTTGTAAGATGAGAGTATAAAAAAAGAACATTTACAGCTACTAGGTGAGCTAGAATATGTAAACGGGGATTATATCCCTATTTGTCAGTAAATATGATAATAGTTCACATAAGAGTAGGCTGAAGCAGAGTGGTCTACACCTAATTCTGAAACAAATTTCTCTATAAGCTTTAGAAAAGTATATCTAGGACTTGAATGTTCCTGAACCTTTACAATAACATATTTATGCATAACCAGAAACATGTAGACTCAGAAAAATCTACTGCTCCAATCTTCAGAAAGCAATTTTTGGAGCCAGACACAGATGTATTTTGTTGGAGTTCTTTTGAAACTCTTTATATTATATGGCCATGATAGTAGTTGCCCTCAAGTTATTCACACATAATTTTAATTATTTATTTATAGACTCACATGATGGTATTTTTCATTCAGATCCAAAGCTAGTTACACATGCTGCAGCAAAATATTTAAATGAAATTCTGAGACTCACAAAATCTTGCAGTGAAGGCAAGAAAGATCTATCAATACTCTGTGAGTCAACAGAGTGCACCTACAAATTAAACCAGCCTGGGTACTCAAATGCACATCTCAACAGAAAGTTACACTTCAATACATAAATTCTAACTCCAGTTTCTTTTTGGGACAAACCTTCAAACAAATTTCCTTTTTCCTTCTTGTTTGATCAGTTCATAAACAACAGAACAAAATCAATTACCTGGAGCCCTTTCATTACGTATGATAATATTTCCCAAAGTGGGTTCTGTGGAACACTATTATGAGAGTTATTACAGTTGTTTTACTTTTTTTTTTTTTCACTTTGAAATTTGCATTAAGTCTGCGAGATGCTGGGTTTAACTAGTTTCTTTCCTTGGGGACCTCTCAGAAACTTTAATATATTAATGTCCATTGGGATTCTCCACATAGGGCGTTACAGTGAACAGGACTTTCCTCTCATGGAGAACCTCAAGGGACAAGTGTCCCATGAAATACACTTCGAAGAATCCTAGGTTATAGGACACAGTTAAGATTTAAACATGAGAGCCAAAATCAGAGCAACAAAGAAAGGGGAAACCATCTGAGATCCCTCTCACAGGAGCACTGGCAGCAGGAAGATGGCACAATAGACTGCTGAGTTCCTCACCCACTTCCAGGTCCTATCAAAAGGAATAAATAAGGACGGGCAGGGTGAAGGCCAGCAATCTTGTCAAATACCCTCCCCTCAATCTATTTGGTAGTTTCCATAACTTGCTCATCCAGTCAAAATAGACAACATGCATTCTAAGAGACCTGGAGACTAGAGACTTGAAACATCCTGCCTAGGATTGCAAATTTATCAGAGAAAAGACTACCTTCCATCTAAGCTCTATGCAAGAAAAGTAACCACCTGATATTCACTGGGATAAAGAAAGGAATTTAAAGAAATGTTTTATTTGTTTTGTCCCTACAATTTGGGGGTAAAACATAACAGTGAAGATGAACAGGCCCTTAGAATCCATGCAGTTGAACTTCTTCATTTTACAGATGGGAAAACAGGGGCTCAAGGAATGTAGTAGTTTCATCAAGGTCATACAAGATGTTAGTGGCAGATCTGGAACTGTTAATCAGATCTCGTGATTAATGGATCCATTGAGTAGCTGACAAGCCCATGTGATTTTCTCTATTTCCTTCCCCTTTATTAACACAATTAGCCACCATTTATTGAGCTTCTGCTAAATGCCATGCATTGTGCTAGGCCGTCTACATATATTCTTTTGTTTTATCCCTTGGCCATGATAATATGGGCAATCTTCTCATCCTCATTTCACAGACATGGCACAAAGAAGTTCCATCTCATGTCCAAGATCACACAGCTTGCCAAGACTAGAGCCCGTACCAGAAGGCTAGGCTGCCTGACTCCAAAGCCCATGCACTTCACTGACTTTCTCTCTTTCCCCTTCCACCCACTTCTGTCACTCCTCCTCCTTCCTCGCTATTTCAATTTAACATCAGTTGTGATTAAAATCAAAGGTCAGCTGTCCATAAGTTAACTCAAATGTTCTTTCTTCCTTGCTCTTAGAGACAAATTACCATCTTCCATCATGAACGTGGACCATGAAGGATTTAAGCTGAGATGAGTATGCATAAAATAATCTGGGTCTCATCACAAATTGAGCACTTTGAAGGGGCCATTCTCTCAGCCCTTAAGGATAGTGAACTTGATCATATTTCCACTTTTCCTCCCCATATGTACTAAAGATCAATTGACAAAGAACGGATGAAGTTGCTAACAATTTACTACTCATTTCTTTAAAATATGTGTCATCAATAAAGGAGGCACTCAGTCAAATGACTGAAATCTAAAGATAGGATCTGAAAAATATCACACTCAAAAATTCTCAGAAGGAAAGGAAGTTAGAAAGTGGGGAAGAAAAGATGGAGGGAGGGGTGTGCAGAACATCTGCATCAGAATCCTCTGAGGCTGGGTTCCTTGACCCCACCCCACATCAACTAAGTCAGAATCTCTGGGAGGGGGCCAAGACTCTGCATTTGGACAAGCTCCTCTAATGATTATAGTTTACTCTAAAGTTGACCTACCCTAAGAAGTGACTTGTAAATGTATTGCTTATGGGACCCGGATGTTTCCCAAGTCTATTTAAAGAATCCAGAGTTCAGCTATAGGAAGAATTGGTCATAAATATAATGGCATCACATATGGGAGACAAGGTCCAGGACACAGTGATGAAGACATTCTCCTGAAAGACACTGCTCTTTGGGGCCTAAGAGTTCTGCCTAGCAGGTGACTCACTGGTGGGAGGTCATGAGCAACAATGTGATGTAACAAGACTACGTACCTTGGTGCTAATTTAACCCAACGAGAAACTGTTTCTATGTCAACTTAACCTCTCTTTATATGTATAACATAACCCCTGCAAGCATAGGGTAACACATACAAATAGATGCAAAATATTTATAGTGAAAAGTGAGTCTTCCTCCTACCCCAGTCCTTTGAGGTCCAACTCTTGTCTCCTGCACTTCAGAAACACACGTCGTAGAATGACACATACATGTGTAGATTCCATTCTGTTAATGCAGTGGGAGGAAGCCCTTTATGCACACTTCCCCCTCAATGACATATCTTGGAGACCATTCTGCACATTACATATTCAGCTATGGAAGTTTTTTTAGCAGTATCACAGTCTTACATCATGTGGCTATACCATAAATCATTGACAAGTTCATTTTTGATAGACATTTAGATTTTTTCTAAGCCTTTGCTAATACAAATGATGCTATGAGGAATACTCTTATTCACATATCTTTGCCCACATGTGGAGATTTGTCTTTAGGAAAAATTTGTAGAAGCAAAATTTTAAGGGGAAAGGACACAGGGATTTTTATTTGAGATAATGCCAAGTTTCCCCTCCAAAGAGGTTGTAGCAATGTGAACTTCTATTAATAGTATATAATACTATTTATTTCCCCCACACCCTAATCAAAACAGTGTATTTCTAATTGTAATTTAATTTGTCACTGTGACTTCTAACTGGAGAAAGTGTTGACCAGCTAACCTGAATGTAGCTTGGCAGCTATATTTCTCCTGGAGAAAAGAACACATTGGCATTCTAATTTATCATCTTATTATGAATTAGGTAAGTATGAGTCAGTGACTGTGACCTTCCTCAACTCTGAGTAAATTTACAAACTTGAGTTTCTGGGCTTGCAAACCTAGGCGAACAGTGATGCCAGCAAGAAACTAAACAACTCTGACACTGCTGAGAGAAGCCCTCTCTTAATCTTGCTCTTTGAAAATTTAAAAAGTAAATTGCAAAATAATATTTCTTCTAGTCAGTGAACCATTTAAAATTTTAGCTAAATGAAAAAAAATTTTTAAATGATTATGATCCAAATGTTCCTGCTCAAGTCTGCAAGAGGGGAGGAGCTCTGTTGAATACTTCACCTTAACAAAGACAACAGGAATCTAATTCAAACAGAATCTACCCATAGACTAATGCTCTGATTCATGAATTCAAAAGTTAATCAAGTTCATATTACAAATGCATCACTGATTGTCACAACAGAAAACCAGAACCCCTCTTCACCCCTCTCTCTACTCCCAGGGAATAACAGACAACATGCTATTTCTTCCAGTAATTCTGAGGATGTTATCGATTTGTTTATTTTTCACTGAGTCCATGCACTTAGGAGGAAACAGGGCATAATGTATATGCACTTTCAGAAAACTGTTTTAATGCTGTAAATAATATCTAAAACCATTAATGAGCCTTCTTAGAGGTGTCTGCCTTGCAACAGGGAAAAACTTAAGCACTAGAAATCCAATCAACAAATATTTACTTTGCAACTTCTATGTGCATGCCTAAAAGTCTTATTCCATAAGTAAAATAAGTCATTTAAGAAAAGTACATCAGGCCGGCCCGGTGGCGCAGTGCTACAGTGCACCGCTTGGGAGCGCGGTGGCGCTCCCACCGAGGGTTCGGATCCCACATACAAACCGGCCGCTCACTGGCTGAGCGAGGTGCAGGCACAACACTGAGGGTTGCGATCCCGTTGCCGGTCCCGGTCCGGTACGGGCGCGACACTGAGGGTTGCGATCCGTTGCCGGTCACGAAAAAAGACAAAAAAAAAGGAAAAAAAAAAAAAAGAAAAGAAAAGTACATTAATTCAACACAAGTTTACTGAGCACTCACTACGTGGCATCACAACTCCAAAAGTGAATAAGGCAAAGACCCTGTCCTTGAGTTAGGAACAGCACAAAGGAAGACACAGCCAAGTGGACGGATGACAAACAAAGAAGTTCAGAGCATAGAATACAATAGAATTAAACAAAAAAAGGGCTCCTAATAGAGCCCTGAGGGAATCAGGAGAGGCTTCAAGGAGGAGGTAATCTAATATGATTTCTAAACAGGATTCAGCCAGGGAACAGAATGGAATGGAAACAGGAAATACTATTCCTTAATCATAGAAGTTCACCTAAACTTCATGAAAGTTGACAATCGTTCAGTATATCAGATCCACAGTATCCCATATAGTGAGCCACAGTTAGAATACATACAGCCCTCATGACCTAAAACAAATCCCGAAAAAGTTTTCTGAAATGCTAAGCCTACCAATAAGGATAGAAGAAAAGCACAGCACCACACACATACTCAAACATATTTTCTATTCCAAATGCCGTACATTTTCACCAACTCTGAAAAACTAAACAGACATCTTATAGACCCTAGAAGACTTTGCTTCCCCATCCCCCCATTCCGTCCTCTCCCATTAAACTACAGCATGAACCTCTGGTTTTGAGGCCCACCTTCTCTTTATTTAAATCTTTCAGAACCTAATTAGAGATAGTCATAGAGGAAGATGATGGACTTAAACCAAGACACATTTTCCTTCCCTAGTGTGTTATGGGGCAAATGTGTTCCCCACAAGTTCATGTGTTGGAAACTTGACCCCCCATGTAACAGTGTTAAGAGGGTGGAAAATCTGATTATTGTATTTGAAAGGTGGGGCCTTTAAAGGTGAATGGATTCTGAGGACTGTGCTGCCATGAGTGGATTAATCCATTCATGGAGTAATGAGTTATTATGGGTATGGGCTTGTGGCTTTATAAGCAGAGCACATGAGAGAACTCTGGCCATTCTTGCCCTGTGATAACCTGCATCACCAGGGGACCCTGTTTAGAGTTCCCTTCCAGAAGAAATCCCTCACCAGATGTGCTCCCTGGACAATGGACTTCCCAGACTCCAATACTGTAAGAAATAAATTCCATTTCTTTATAAATTACCCAGTTTGAGGTATTCTGTTATAAGCAACAGAAACGGACTAATACATGGTGCTTATATTGTTTTGACAGCAAGAAGCCCCAAAACAGAAACTGGCTCCAAGCAGTGTCCCCAAACAATATTGAGAAGGAAAAGCAACCCCTGAGCTGTGTAAATCCACTCACTACAAACTTATACACACACAATGACTGGCATATGAAGCCTAATCCACATAGAAAACAATTCAAAATCCAGGTACATTCACTGGGCCATGTCATGAAGAACTAAAGTTAATGGCCATCCAGATGCTATGCTATGAAGCTGGATGGAAATGACCAGCAGAAAAATGAAATGAGCCTTCTGAAATTCACTCTTTCATTTGTTCATTCAAATACGCTGCAGAAGAGAGTGTTTTCCATAAAGAAATTATTAAATTTTGACTCACTCTAAGTTGTGCTGTTTGTAGAAGAATTGTCCAGCTTGACTTTACAGTAGACATTTCCAAAAACCTCCCAAATTATGAGGCTTTGGGAGAAGAGAGAGTACAGGAGGTTGAAGAAGAGGACACATTTACTCTTCCCATAGTAAAATGATTTAAGAGGAATTAATTTGGGTTCTTACAGTCATTCTAGTTACACAGTCAATATGTCAATCAGAACAGCTTCCATTATGTTCTGTGTATTCTTACAATATTTTAAACTCTACATATCCTATCAAAATTAGGTAGAATACATATACATAATTAAAGATGTGCCATGTATTTGTGTATGACAATTTACTGAGATCCTGAAGGAGATGCAAATAAAAAATATATAGAGACTCTATTAGTTAGAAATCAGGTATAGCTATACACACAAAAAAAATAACAGTGGTTTAATCACACATGATTTTATTCTGTCACGTAAGTCTAGGGATCGACGGACAAGAACTGGTCTGGCCACCAGTTCTGTAGTTATCTAAAACCCAGCCTGCTTCCAGATTCTGTTCCACCACCTCTGGGAAGGTCCTTATTGTCATGGTCCTAGAAAGCACTGCAACCATCTCACCCACTGTCTAGGAGGCAGAATGGGGGCAGGGCAGACCTCCAACCTTTAACGACATGTTCCAGAAGTCGCACACATTACTTCTCCTCATTCCCACTCACCAGGAATTAGTTATACAGCCATTCCTGGAAGCAAGGATGGTTAGAAGTATAATCGTTACTCTGGGCAGCTGTGTAGGCTCACAGAAACAATAAAGCTAGACTATTCAAGAAAAGAAAGTGTCACACGTAGAAGGAGACAGCCTGGATCTGAATAGAGAGAGTAAGGTTCCCTGAGATTTTGTCCTCTTGCAGCCCCCAGCATTGGCAGGACTCAGAATGGGTCTCTGTACCTGAGATACAGAACTGCTTGGATAGCTAAAGCAAAGATTCCCAGGGGCTATGCTTGGCATAGATGAAGTCAACAGCAGTTATAGCAAAGCCTGACCCTGACCCGATAATGCAGACAGAGACAATGAGCAGCTCGCCTCACCTATCACTGGTGTATCCTGAAGACCAGAGCCTTTCTCGAAGTTCTGGAGGGAAACGTGAATTTTCATTAAGTGGGTGGTGCCTGCACTCTTCCATTTTGACCAGGATATACACTTTGAATTGTGGTTCTAGTAATAATCTTCAGTTGGTTAGACTTAGCTGTACTCTCTCACTTTGCATCCTTGACACCAAAGGTAAGATGGCTTTTGATAAGAGATAAGGACAGGAGATAAAATTTTGTCCTTATGACACCAACTAGCCCAAGGAAAGCATTACTTTGGATCAATGTTGTAATACAATATTGTAAGGAGCAGAACTAACCCAAGTGACCTGACACTTCTCTATACTTTCCCTGGCACCTTAATTTACACATGCACACATCTTACTAAAGAAGAGCAGTTGGGGTTCTACCAGAATAACAGACCTTAAATTGGTGCTGGAAAACATTCACAGTGAGGATTTCACACACACGCCCACACACACCCCTGTCCCCCACTTCTCTAGTTTAGCTTTCCATATTGGCAACTTGCAGATTCTGTTACTCAATGAAACTAATAAACAGCTTAATGATTAAAAAAATACTCTTGGAGTATATCATAGTTCCACGTTAACTGGAAATGGCTGCCACCACCAAATAATTGTCTGACACCATGTTGACTTTCCGGTACTCCATCCTATTGATCTCTCCTAAGAACAAAGCAAAGTTATATCAAGGTACAGCTCTTTTAGTAACATACTGCCCTTTCTCTAAGCTGACATCTCTAGAATTAAGAACTCAGAGCAAGTCAATGTGCAAAAGCACTTCTCCCCAGTGCCACATTCTTTAGGTGGGTCAGAAAGTCAATCACGTTCTACTTCACAAATAAAACTAATCCTATAATATGAAATGGGAGGCTGCATTAATATCTTTAAGACCAAATATCTTCCCTCAAGTAATATAAATTCATAGGTATGAGTTTTTCCCAATGCTCTATCGACTGGTCATGGTATATGGATCATTACAGATAGATTCACCTGCATTAAATTCTTAGCTAAAATTGCACAGCCACAA
>NW_007742486.1:0-224 GCF_000696425.1 Galeopterus variegatus
GAGCCGGCCGTCTCCGCCCCCACCCGAGAAAATGGAGGCTGCGTTGTTGCCGGCACCTAGCCTGGTGTGGTAGGTGGGAGCCAGGCGGGCAGGAGCCAGACGGGCTTTGCCCCGCAAGTGGGGCTGGACTGGGGGTGACTCACAGAGCTCGCAGAGTTGGGCCAGTCCGGCGCCTTCCACCCCGTTTCGGTGTTGTCTCTACTGACTTCCTTGGCCTTTGTTGT
>NW_007742486.1:234-19706 GCF_000696425.1 Galeopterus variegatus
TGGCCTTTGTTGTCTCAGGCTGCTCACTTGAACCCGCAGTGCAGCTTGGGTGCTCTCAGGAATCTTCTTTTGTGACGGCCCTAAAACCTCGAACCTGTAGCTGCTTTTTTGTCATTGTAGGTTAGTTGTTCAAAGATTTATTCGTTTTTTGTTGCTCTTGGAAATGCAAATAGTACTCTGGTATCACAGCGCACACTTCTCAGGGTCACGCTGTCTCCTGGCACGGCTGCTCCAAACCTGTCGCCATCTTGACCCAAATCTAAATTCTGCTCCTTGGCCTGGAGGATGTCCTGAGAAGCCTGGGCAAGGCCCTGCCTGATGGACTCCTGACCTTCAGTTCATCTGCAGGCACAGAAAAGTACCTGGGTCTGCCCCAGGCTTCTGCTCAGCCTCATTCCTCTTCCAGTCCCCACTTCTGGAGGCTGGGAAGTCCAAAGTCCGAGGAACACATCTGGTGAGGGTCTTCTTGTTATTGGTGGTGACACTCTACAGTGACTCAGGGTATCACATGGCAAAATGGCTGAGCAAGAGCCAGATCCTTAAATTCTTATGAAATTCCCTTTATAAGTTGTTTTCAGTTTTCAGGTATTCAATTACATATGCTTTATAGAAAGGCAAAAAAAAAAAAAAAAAAAAGCTGGGCTATTGATGAAAGGGAAGAAAGAATCATTGTTTTATTGCTACTCTATAATCTGTTAATATAGAAGTAAGTTAGATGATTTATAATATGTTTATGTATTTATATTTAATATATGTTAAATATAAATTTATAGTTATATATTTATATATTATTTATAGATATATATATATAGATAGGGTTGTGTTCATGGTACCAGGCTACCTATGACTATAGTCATATCTTCACTCAATTCCAAACCGTTTTCTAAAATTTAACTTTGTTTTTAATATCACAGTTATTTTTTTACATGGCTAGGCCTATTCAAGATTTTCTTTTTTTTTTTTGTCTTTTTTCGTGTCTGGCAACGGATCGCAACCCTCAGTGTCACGCCCGTACCGGACCGGGACCGGCAACGGGATCGCAACCCTCAGCGTTGCGCCCGCACCTTGCTCAGCCAGTGAGCGGGAACCGGTCTGTATGTGGGATCCGAACCCTCGGCGGGAGCATCGCCGCGCTCCCAAGCGGCGTACTGTAGCAGTGTGCCACCGGGCCGGCCCCCAAGATTTTCTTATTCAATAATTTGGCAGGTTTCCTTTAAAGAGAGCCATCTTATTAGGCGATAGACTCATGAGACACACTAAAAGCTACTGAAAAAATAGTAAGGTTACTTTCACTGAAAATGTTCAAAACAGCCACCCCAGTACCTACAATAAGTTATGTATATTCCCATCTTCAGGCCCTAGTTGAAGAATAAGTAGTTATTTTATTTTGCCTTCACCTGTGCCCTACAAGAGTTGTCATGACATACTGTGCTTGTTGTGGGCTTTGAAATTGTGTGTTGCATTCCAAGGTTTCTAAGTAGCTCAAGACTGTCATAATTAACTGGATGGGCTTAATAGTTTAGGACTGAAAATGATGTTTCAAGGTCTGTGTCTATTCATTAAATGATACAATAAAAGTACAGCTAGCTCTGTCTAATTGCATTGATCATGGTAGCCCTGGATCATACTAATTTCCTTTCCCCCCTCCTTGTGAAGTATTCGGTTTGGCAATCTCTGTGGTAAGTAACACTTAAAAGATTCTACGCTGATCTCTTCAGTAAATAGTGCTTGCCCTGTTTCTACAATGTCTCTAAATTGGAAAATGCCAAAATGCATACAATGCATTAGGATGAATTCTTCCTGACTGACAGATGAAAGGCAGGCTTAAGCTTACTAATGTTTTGTGGCATATGTTTTTTAGGTGGGAATGCCAATATATTTTCTTTATTCATTTATACCAACTCCATGCATATCTAGCAGATAGTAGGTGCTTTATCGTAAGTACTCCTGTTGTCAGCATCCTTCTTTGCTTGGTTGCCTAACCTTCTATGGTAAAAGCAGATGACTGATTAGTTATTGCCTGATAGCTCCCAGTAAAAAAATAGCAAACTTGGGATAATTTTTTTCTACTGTTTCTCAGCTTTGAAATGTTGTAGTTTCTGTTTTAGCTTATTTCTCTGATGATGACTTCTTTTGCTCTGTGAACTCTTGCCCCTCTTCATAGATTAATGCCATGTCTCATTTAGTAATCCTAAATATTTATTCAATACTTACTGTGTGCCAGTCACTGTTACTAGTGCTTGGGATGCATTAGTAAACAAAACAGACAAAAAAGTCTCTGCCCTCATGGATCTTACATTCTAGTGGGGGCAGACAGACAAGAAAAAATATACATAGTAAGTATCTACATTTTTATAATAGAAAGCAATTGCTATAAAAAAAATACAGTGAGGGGAATTGGGAGTACTGGGGGAAACAGTCATAGTTTCAATAGGTCAGGGTAGGCCTCAGGGAGAGGGGGGCATCTAAGCAAACATTTGCAGAAGAAAAGGGAGCTGACAGTGTATATATCATGGGGAAAACAGCACAAAGGCCTTAAGATAAATGTGTCTCTGGCTTTTAAGAAGAACAGAAAAGCAGGCCAATATGGGTCTAGTGGAGTGAGTGAGGGGGAGCTTAGCAGGAGGTCAGAGAGGTAATGGGGGCCAGATCATGGAGGGCATTTTAGGCCACTGTAAACACACTGGATTTTACTGAGTGAAATGGGAAGCCACTGAAGGGTTTGGAACAGAGGGGTGACATGATACGACTTCTGTTTTAAAAGGATCACTTTTGCGGCTATATAGAGAATGAGTTGTAGGGAGCCAAGGGTGAAAGCAGAGAGAACAATTAGAAGACTTTTAGAATAATACAGGCTAAGAAGAATGGTAGCTAACATCAGGTAAGCAGTGGTAGGTATGTGATATGGTCAGTTTCTGGATGTAATTTAAACATGAAGCCAATAGTATTTCCTGATAGGCTATGAGTTGTGTAAGAAAGGAGTCAAGGAAACTCCAAGGTTTTTTGCCTGAGCAACCAGAAGGATGAAGTTACATCAATTAAAATGAGGGAGACTGCAGGTAGAATAAATTTCTGAGGGGGGTGGGAGAGTTGGGGGTGTTGTAGACTAGATGCCCCCACCAACTTCATTGAGGCTTAATCCCCACTGTTAACTGTTGAAGGTGGGAAATCCTATTACGGTAATTGAAAGGTGAGGGCTTGAAGAGGTGATTGGATTATAAGACTGGGCTGTAGTGAGTGGATTGATAATGGTGGTCATGGGTGTGGTTCTGAGGGCTTTAAAAGGAAAGTGCATGAGGAGCTATCTCTCTGCTCTGCTCTCTCTGCTCCACCATATCCTACAATGTGATATGCCACCATCACTGTAGCCACCACCAAGGCCTTCACCAGCTACGTTCCCTGGTCTTTGGACTTACCAGCCTCAGAAAATGTGAGCAATAAATTTTTTCTTGCAAATTACCCAGTTCTGTATATTTTGTTATAAGCAACAGAAACAGACTAATAATACATGGGGGAAATCCCTAATTCAGTTTTGGACATGTTAAGTTTGAGATGTCTATGAGACATCCAGGTGGAAATGCTGAATAGGCTAGCTGGAGTTTAGAAGGGAAAGCTAGACTAGATATAAAGGAAAGTAAAAGCCATGAGAGTGACTAAGATCATCATTATTCATCATTAGGGACTGTATTTAGCTTGAGATCTAGATCAGGGGCTAAGCCTGGGGGCATTGCAACATTTAGAAGTTGGGAAAGGTGGAGGAACCAGGCAAGGAGTGGCAATGGGATAGGAGGAAACTCAAGAAGAGAGTGGTAACCTAAAAGTAAAACTGTCTGCCCACTCCCTTGTGTGGGATGCTTTATAATTTGACCGAACCCCTCTGCCTCCAAGTGAAGTCATTACGGTTTTGCTGAAATGTTGCTTGTTTTTCAAGAGGGGTCATGATCATGATCAACATCTTTTCAGGCTGTGTAGGCCCTCAGGCACAAGATTGATACTTCTGCTACTTCCGCTGGTCTTACAAGAGAATTTAAGGGAACTGGAATAAGTATTTGTTGAACTAGTGAAATATGAGAAGGCTGTACATCTCAATATGCATCTACTATTGTGTCAAAGGTGGGATTCTCTTCTGTTTTCTGGCCCAAGAATTGGGCTGAAACAAATATAGTCTGAGCAGTCCCTGGTGGGGCTTACTAGCCCCGTCCTCGGTTAGCCACTCTTCATGACCTTTGAAGAAGATTGTCTCACAGATTTAACTCTCACTTCTGCCCCTGGAGAGTAGGCTTATAGTGCTGGATTGTGTTTTGCAGACTCTGAGCTTGATGCCTAAGGACTGCATCCCTGGCCACCAGCCCAAAGTCCGTAGAACAGTGCCAAATCAAATCTAGCACTGTGTGTGTTTGGGGAAAGTGGGGCCTCCAGGGAAGATGGGTAGGTATAGACAAAGTTCACCTTGTTTACAAAGGGGGTCAACAAGTACAGAGAATAAGGCAACTAGGGGTATCTTACAAATGGTTTGCTTGTTGTCTCATTCAACCCGTGTACATCTTAAAAGAATCCAATTCTTTGGTGGAACTTTGAATTTATTTCTTGCCACTTTCTGAACCAGCGCTTGGGGAAACCTTTCTTGTTAATTGCTAGTTCCATATCATTCTTGCCTGTACTCTTCTTCTCTCTACCATTCGGTTGGGACTCAGGAAGACAAGAACTTTGAATTTATTTCTTGCCACTTTCTGAACCAGCGCTTGGGGAAACCTTTCTTGTTAATTGCTAGCTCCATATCATTCTTGCCTGTACTCTTCTTCTCTCTACCATTCGGTTGGGACTCAGGAAGACACACCCTGGTTGTGATTCTATCCGACATCCTAAGCAAAGTCCTGGGATTTGAGAAACATCTGTCTTTAGGAGTTGCAGAACTCTCTGTAGCCCCAAATGTACCACTGTTTTATCCTCTGTGATACTTGTGAGAGGAGCATGTACTGGCTGGTAAACCTGAAAGCCTAGTAGCCCTCTCCTTGCCAGCTTGATATTGTTTAGCCTTGGATTTTCTTTATATTCTGACCCTACTTGGGTTTTAATACATCTTGATTTATATTGGTAAACTCACAGATATGATCCATTTCATCCCCTGCTCAGACAGGAAAATAGCTACAGACACAATGTACCTCTTTCTCTATGTAAAGTACTATATCCTCTTATAGATTCTAGTTTATCTTCTGTTTCTGGAAGCCCTTCTTTACTACCTTCCAAATCAAGGTGCATTTCTTCAAATATCAGGTCATCCTTTATCTATTCATTCACTCTTTTTTTAAATTGAAATTCTAATCTGTATTTTACTTCTGCCTCAGATATTTGCCTTTTAATATTTAGCCTGATAAGTGTCTGTCTCCTATTAAGGGAATTGATGGCATTAGAAGGCACATAGATGAGAAAGAGTCCTTGAGGACTCTACCTCTTAACCTTTACTGTGTAAATAAAATATGATGGATTATAATTGTTTTCTTTCTTTTTTAATTTCTTTTTTAATTGACAAGTAAAAGTTGTATACATTTGTGGTATACAACATGATGTTTTGATATAGGCATACCTTGTTTTACTGTGCTTTGCTTTATTGTGCTTCACAGATATTGTGTTTTTTACAAATTGAAGGTTTGTGACAACCCTACATCGAGCAAGTCTGTTGGTGACATTTTTCCAACACAATGTGCTCACTTTGTGTCTCTGTTTCACACCTTGGTAATTCTTGTAATATTTCAGTATTTCTTCTTATTATTATATCTGTTATGGTGATCTGTGATCAGTGATCTTTGATGTTACTATTGTAATTGTTCTGGGGCATCACAAACCAAGCCTATGTAAGATGGCAAACTTGATTGATAAATGTTATGTGTGTTCTGACTGCTCCACTGACTGGCTGTTCCCCTGTCTTTCTCTTTTTCCCCCGTCCCTCTCCTTGGGCTTCCCTATTCTCCAAGAAACAACAATATTGAAATTAGGTGATTTAATAACCCTACAATGGCCTCTAAATGTTCAAGTGAGGGGAAGAGTCCCACATCTCTTACTTTAAAACAAAAGCTAGAAATGATTAAGCTTAGTGAGGAAGGCATGTTGAAAGCTGAGACAGGCTGAAAGTGAGGCCTCTTGCACCAATTAGCCAAGTTGTGAATGCAAAGGGAAAGTTCTTGAAGTAAATTAAAAATGCTACTCCACTGAACACACGAATGATTAGAAAGTGAAATAGTCTTATTGCTGATGTGGGGAGAGTTTTTATTTATTTATTTACTTTCTTACTTATTTATTTTTATTTTAACTTCTCAATATACATTGTAGTTGATTTTCGTATCCCTTTATCTGTTCCTCTTTCCCTACTCCCTCTCTCTCCCACCCACATTACATCATATCTGTTCACTTATCTTAACAAGTTCAAGGAATTGTTGTGATTGTTGTGTCTTCTTCCACCTCCACACTTTATTTGTTTGTATATTTATTTATTTATTTATTTATTTTTAGCTCCCACAAATAAGTGAGAACATGTGGTATTTCTCTTACTGAGCCTGACTTGTTTCCCTTAATGTAATTTTCTCTAAGTCCATCCATGTTGTTGTGAATGGTAGTATTTCATTCTTTTTTTATAGCAGAGTAATATTCCACTGTGTAGATATACCACAGTTTCTTTATTCACTTATCTGATGATGGACTCTTGCATATTGTAAATAGTGTTGTAATAAACATGGGAGTACAAGTATCCCTTTGATATGAACTATACTACAAAACTATAATAACCAAAACAGCATGGTACTGGCATAAAAACAGACACACAGATCAATGGAATAGAATATAGAACCCAGAAATGAACCCATACACCTATAGGCATCTGATCTTTGACAAAGGCACCAAGTCTACACACTGGGGAAGAGACTGCCTCTTCAGCAAATGGTGCTGGGAAAACTGGATATTCATATGTAGGAGAATGAAACTGATATGGAGAGAGTTTTAGTGGTCTGGATAGAATATCAAACCAGCCACAACATTTCCTTAAGCCAAAATCTAATACAGATCAAGGCCCTAATTCTCTTCGATTCTGTGAAGGCTGAGAGAAGTGAGGAAGCTTCAGGAAAAAAGTTTAAAGGTAACAGAGGTTGTTTCATGAGGTTTAAGGAAAGAAGCCATCTCCATAACATAAAAATGCAAGGTGAAGCAGAGAGTGCTGATGTAGAAGCTGCAGCAAGTTATCCAGGTAATCTAGCTAAGATCATAGATGAAGGTGTCTACTTTAAACAACAGATTTTCAATGTAGGTGAAACAGCCTTATACTGAAAGAAGATGCCATCTAGAACTTTCATAGCTGGAGACAAGTCAATGCCTGGCTTCAAAGCTTCAAATGACAGGCTGACTCTCCTGGTGGGGGCTAATGCAGCTGGTGACTTTAAGTTGATGCCAGTGCTCATTTACCATTTTGAAAATCCTAGGGCCCTTAAGAATTATGCTAAATACTTATGCTAATACTCTGCCTGTGCTCAATAAAAATGGAACAACAAAGCCTGGATGACAGCACATCTGTTTAGAGTTTAGTTTACTGAATATTTTAAGCCCACTATTGAGACTTACTGCTCAGGGGGAAAAAAAAAAAAGATTCCTTTCAAAAAGTACTGCTCACTGACAGTGCACCTGGTCACCCAGGAGCTCTGATGGAGATGTACAAGGATATTGTTGTTTTCATGCCTGCTAATACAGCATCCATTCTGCAGCCCATGGATCAAGGCATAATTTCAACTTTCAGGTCTTATTATTTTAAGAAATACATTTTGTAAGGCTATAACTGCCATGGATAGTGATTCCTCTGATGGGTCAGGGCAAAGTAAATTGAAAACCTTCTGGACAGGGTTCACTATTCTAGATGCCATTAATAACATTCATGATTCATGGGATTAGGTCAAAATGTCAACATTATCAGGAATTTGGAAGAAGTTTATTCCAACCTTCATGGATGACTTTGAGGGGTTCAAGACTTCAGTGGAGGGAGTAATTGCAGATGTGGTATAAATAGCAGGACAACTAGAATTAGAAGTGGAGTCTGAAGATGTGACCAAATTGCTGCAATCTCATGATAAAACTTTAACAGATTAGGAGATTGCTTCTTACGGATGAGCAAAGAAAGTGGTTTCTTGAGATGGAATCTATTCCTGGTGAAGATGCTGTGACCACTGTTTAAATGACAACAAAGGATTTAGAATATTACACTAATTTAGTTAGTAGAGCAGCAGCAGGGTTGAGAGGACTGAATCCAATTTTGAAAGAAGTTCTACTGCGGATAAAATGCTACCAAACAGCATTGCATGTCACAGAGATATCTTTCATGAAAGGAAGAGTCAATAGATGTGACAAACTTCATTGGTGTCTTAGTTTTAAAAAAATGCTACAGCCACCCCTTCAGTAACCACCACCCTCCCTAATCAGTCAGCAGCCATCAACACTGAGGCAAGACGCTCCACCAGCAAAAAGATTATGACATGGTAAGGCTCAATTGATTGTTACCATTTTTTTAACAATAAATTAAATTAAGGTATGTACATTTTTTATTACACATAATGCTATTGCACACTTAATAGACTAAAATATAATGTAACATAACTTTTTAAAAATTTTAATTTATCAATCAATATACAGTGTAGTTGATTTTTGTGTCCCTTTACCAATTCCCCCTTTTCCTCCCTCATTCTCTCCCCTCTCCCCATCAACATCATATCTGTTCACTTATCTTAACAAGTTCAAGGAATTATTGTGATTGTTGTGTCTTTTTTTCCCTCCCTAAATGTAACTTTTATATGCACTAGGAAACCAAAAAATTTGTGTCACTCACTTTATTGCGATATTCATTTTATTGTGGTGGTCGGGATCATAACCCACAGTAAATCCAAGATATTCCTGTGTAATCAAGCCATCTAACATATGTATTACCTCTCATATTTATCATTTTTTTTCTGGTGAGAACACTTAAAATCTACTCTTTTATCAATTTTCAAGTATACGATATATTGTTATTAACTGTAGTCACCATGATGTACAAGAAAGAGATCTCTTGAACTTACTTCTCATGTCTAAATGAAATTTTGTGCATTTGACCATCATCTTCCCAAGCCCCTCCACCCTCCAGACACTGATAACCACCATTCTACCGTCTGTTTCTATGGGTTCAAGTTTTTTAGATTCCACATGCAGTATTTGTCTTTCTGTACCTGGCTTGTTTCAGTTAACATAGTGTCCTCTTGCTTCATCCATGTTGTAGCAAATGACAGGATTTCTTTTTTTTTTTTTAAAGGCTGAATAATATTCCATTGTGTACCACATTTTTCTTATCCAATTATCTGTTTATGGACACAGGTTGATTCCATATCTTGGTTATTGTGAATAATGCTGCAGTGAACATGGGAGTGCAGATATGTCTTCAACATATTGATTTCAATTCCTTTGGATATATATCCAGCAGTGGGATTGCTGGATCATATGATAGTTCTATTTTTAATTTTTTAAAGAACCTCCATACTGCTTTCCATAATGACTGTACTAATTTGCATTCTCACCAATACTGTAGAAGCGTTTCCTTTTTCCACATCCTCAACAACACTTATATTTTGTCTTTTTGATGATAGACGTTCCAACAGGTGTGAGATGATATCTCATTGTGGCTTTAATTTGCATTTCCCTGTTGATTAGTGATGTTGAGCATTTTTTTCATATACCTGTTTGCCATTTGTATGTCTTCTTTTAAAAAACATCTATTCAGGTGCTTTCTCTATTTTTACATTGGATTATTTGCTTTCTTGCTATTGAGTTATTTGAGTTCCTTATATATTTTGGATATTAACCTCTTATCAAATGTATAGTTTGTAAATATTGTCTCCCACAAATAGGTTGTCTTTACTCTGTGGATTGTTTCATTTGCTGTGCAGAAGCTTTTCAGTTTGATGCAATCACATTTGTCTATTTTTGCTTTTGTTGCCTGTGCTTTTGTGGTAATATCCAAAAAAATCATTGTCCAGACCAGTGTCATGGAGCTTTTCCTCTTTCGTTCTAGTAGTTTTACAGTTTCAGGTCTTATGTTTAAGTTTTTAATACATTTTGAGTTGATTTTTGTATATGGTGTGAGATGAGGATCTTATTTCATTCTTCTGCATGTTGATATCCAGTTGTCCTAGCCCCAGTGGAATTTTTTTTTTTCCTTTTTGTCTTTTTTCGTGTCCGGCAACGGATCACAACCCTCAGTGTTGCGCCCGTACCGGACTGGGACCGGCAACGGGATCGCAACCCTCGGTGTTGCTCCCACACCTCGCTCAGCCAGTGAGCAGGAACCGGTCTGTATGTGGGATCCGAACCCTCGGCGGGAGTGCCACCACGCTCCCAAGTGGCGCACTGTAGCAGTGCACCACCGGGCCGGCCCGCCCCAGTGGAATTTTGATGACCATTGTATTAAATCTGTAGATGGCTTTGGGTAATACGGATATTTTAACAATACTAACTCTTCTTGTATTGATGAGCATTGTATTAAATCTGTAGATGGCTTTGGGTAATACGGATATTTTAACAATACTAACTCTTCCAATCCATGAACATGGGATAGCTTTCTATTTTTTGTCTTTAATTTCTTTCACAAATGTTTTATAGTTTTCAGTGTACAGATCTTTTACCTTGATTTTGAAGTAGTGCTGGGCTACTTTTGACCATCTGACAATATGCTATGACCATCTCCTTCAGGTGATCCTGGATCATTGAGCCCTGACCATATTGATGGTTAGATGCAGGAGCAGATGATATCAATGATGAATAAGGAGGTAGCGTATATAGTGTGGATATACAGGACAAAGTGATGATTCATGTCTTGCACAAGGAGTGGGTTGGCATGAGATTTCATCATGCTACTCAGAATGGCATGCAATTTAAAACTTATGAATTGTTTATTTTTGGAATTTTCCATTTAATATTTCCAGACCACAGTTGACCATGGGTAACTGAAACTGCACAAAGCAAAACCATGGATAAGGAGAGACCACTGTACTTGACACCTTGGAAAGACAGAAAGAAGAACAGTGTGATTGAAGCACAAATGGGGAGAGTGGTTTGAGATGTGTTTGGAGAGGTAGGCAGGAGTTGGATCACATAAGCTTTTATCCACTTTCAAATATTTTTTGAATTGAATGTGTCAAACCTGAAGTCTCATTATGCATGTATTATCTTTAGTCCTCCAGCATAGCCTTAGGCTCCATTTCTCACCAGCCATGTTCCTACTGGGCCTGAAATCGCTGCAGTAAGAATGTTGCATATTTCTCTCTTCAGTTTTATTAGTGGAATTTCACCAGATCTAGAAACATTTAAAGGAAGCTACTTGTTTTCAGTATTTGGTTTTTGAGTAGGCCTTTAACAATAGCCATATCGTAATGAATTTAGGATGATGTGAATGATCATCGCAGAGGAACTGAACTAAGCACATTTCATACAGATCTCCAAGTAATGCCCAGGATGGAACTACTTTCATTTGCTCTTGGCTTTTGTCTCCATATGACCCCGGGACTTAAAAAGTTAAAGAAAAGCTCTATGTCCGGTGACCAGTTCAGTCCCTGCACCAGCAGAAAGTTAGTGTAGAATGCAATGCAAAGACTACAAGTGAACTCTAAAAATTTCAGTACATTTTTTCTCAGAGATGGCAATTT
Organism: Galeopterus variegatus; assembly: GCF_000696425.1. NCBI lineage: Eukaryota > Metazoa > Chordata > Mammalia > Dermoptera > Cynocephalidae > Galeopterus > Galeopterus variegatus. The sequence goes on from NW_007742486.1 coordinate 11,937, forward strand.
AATTTTCTCTTCCTCTTCCTTCCTTCCTTCCTTGTCTCCTTCCTTCCTTTTTTCCTACCCCCGCCTCTCTCTGTCTCTCTCTGTTTCTCTCTCTCTCTGTCTCTGTCTCTGTCTCTCTCTCTTTTAATACAAGCACTGAAGGATGTAACTGCTGATTTGAAGAATCTAAAAGGCTTCAGGATAACAGTGAAGTGGCCCACACATTCTTCTTCCAGCTGCTGCTGTTCACAACACTTTTGACAGTTAAAACACATCACACATTCTCTTGTCCTTTTAATATAAACATTTACTGTTTTAAGTGGACTATAGAATTAAACTAAAATAGAAGGATGCAGACTGATATTTCAGAGGTGAAGCTAAGCACTAGACTAAATTAAATAAAAGTAATTTGCAATTTAACTCAGTTACAAATTATACATTACACCATGTTTGTCCCTGGGAAAGATTAAACAGAGGGCTTTCATTGCTTGCTTTATTTTTACAACCTGTAACCAGAAGAAAATTTCGTGTAGAACAGGCAAAATTTTGAATTAGAATTAAGTTAGAAAAAAATGGAAAAAGTTTTAAGGTCAGGGTAGCTTCCTTAGTGTTGATTTTCTCCTAAGTTTAAGCATTTTCTAAAAGTAATGAAAACAATGTCTTCTCTATGTTTTATTGTTGTCAATTTCCCCAGGAAAAAACTTGACCTCCTTTTTCTCTTTACATCGTCATCTGTCTCAAGCCTTTACCTTCACTTCTTATGGCTTTTTTTCAAATTGTATTAAATATGAAGACTAAGAGCCTTAAAAATGACTAACATTTGAATTCTAGGCCTACTCCTGGGCTGATCTGTTCTATTTTTTTTTAATGGATATAAAATTTTGCTTAAAATTTTCGAAGTTAAAAATGTGACATTCTATAGAATGCCATGTGTATGGGAAAGTCTGGTGTCCTTGAAGTTAGTTTTACCCCAAATTGTATTAAATATGAAGACTAAGAGCCTTAAAAATGACTAACATTTGAATTCTAGGCCTACTCCTGGGCTGATCTGTTATATATTTTTTTAATGGATATAAAATTTTGCTTAAAATTTTCGAAGTTAAAAATCTGACATTCTATAGAATGCCATGTGTATGGGAAAGTCTGGTGTCCTTGAAGTTAGTTTTACCCTGAAAGGAAAAATTACAAATGAATTCAGGTTCAAGTTGGTTTAATTTCCTGTTTTGCTTAAAATTTTCCTGCATAACACATAAATTCATCAAACTCCTTTCCTGATGACAATACTTCATTAGATTACTAAGTATTCAGGAGATTTTCATCTTATGAGTCATAAAATTCTTTTATTCCCCAAAGAATTTCCTGTGTCTGACTGGAATTTCACGTCTTTGTAGTTTTAGCTGGACTCCTTGAAGCAGTTACTTCCTAAATGACTATTCTTGAAGCCTGCATGTAATACCTGGGGAGCCGGGTCACGGGTTGACTCCTGTTTTTCAAGAAAATCGAAAAATTAATCCCTTTCACTGCCTTAGCTCTAGCAATTTTATTCAGAAATTTTCTTAAACTTTTTACCCTTTTTCTCTCATGACAGAGATGTTTTCATTTTTTGACTATGCGGTTCCAAGCATTAATCTTTTTGTGCCTACTTAGGCCTGTTTTTGTCTATTTCTATAAATATACCACAGTCATTTGATGTTAGTGTGTTGTTCCTCTGTGCCATCGGGTTTTCATCAGTGACTTGGTGTAGAAGAAAAGGAGATAGAGTTACAAATATGTTGGACCATTTAGCAATTAATGAGAAATGCCTTTGGATATCCTTTTTCCTTCTTTTTTTAAAGTTCTTTTTGAAGAAGGTGAAAGTCAGGTTATAGTGGAAAGCCAGAACCCTTGTGTGCTCCCATTTAAAAGGTCCAGGGAAGTGAAGATGATACTTTTTGACATGTGAGTTTAAGAAATTCTTAGAGATTATTGTAATACACACTTTGCGTATGTGGAGAGCTTCATCTGCATGCGCATGTCTTTGTGTGTTTTGAAAGATAATGCCTAACTGTGATCATAAATGGCAGCTGAGCATGCACAGAGGAGAATGAAGTCTATGTCTGGGTATGCTTTTTGGCAAGATTCTGCTAACGAGGGACAAAACAAAAAATGTAAGGCTAGTAGAACATTGACACTAACAAATAAATTATTCAGAAGTTGATTACTAGGAAATCTTTTACTAGACTTCAGTATGTTTGGGGTCTTTAAGAACAAATCTAAAATTTTACCCCAAAAGCTACGTACTTATACGGAATTTTGTTTTATGGCTACTGTCTCATTTTTCAGTACAGGACTTTTTAAAAATTTTAAATCAACAAAAAAAGGGGTTATGTTTGTAAATCACAAAAGAATATATGTACCAAATTAGTGTTTTAGTTGGTTGATTAGTATTATTTATTTTTAGAGTAGAGAAAAATCAATGTAATAGTTATGTTCTATTCACATATATAGAGAAAATATAAGTCCTTGGAATGTAGCACACATTATCATTGCATAATCTATGTCCATATGCTGTTTATAACAAGCTGAAATGTTAGAACCTTGAGAAAAGAACCAGATTCTGGCACAGGACAGTTTTGTGGTAAGGAAAGATGAATGGATTCCAAAATAAAAAAGGGAAAAAAAGCTTGATGGCTCCACAGTAAAATAAGAGAGTTGAAATTGGGGTTTAAAGATGTGTATGTTAATCCAAGCTGACATTTAAAGCAGTTAATTCCCTTCTTTATCTGTATTCTCCTCTAGCTCTTCCAATCTTGACTAATGTAAATGAATTTACTCACCTTCTTAGCAGGTGAAGATAGGAACGAAGATGTGTCTGGCATTACAGCCTCTCCCCCAAGCCCTACCATCCTCTTACTTACCCCTTCTTTAACAGTTGTTTTTCCTAATAGAGCAGTTAGTTTTTTGTTTTTTTTTTTTTCCTTTTTTGTCTTTTTTCGTGTCCGGCAACGGGATCGCAACCCTCAGTGTCGCACCCGCACCTCGCTCAGCCAGTGAGCGGGAACCAGTCTGTATGTGGGATCCAAACCCTCGGTGGGAGCGCTGCCGCGCTCCCAAGCGGCACACTGTAGCAGTGCGCCACCGGGCCGGCCCTAGAGCAGTTAGTTCTTAAGAGCAGTTAAAGGCAGAGCTGCACCAGTCAGTTATGCCGTGGTTCAAGCCTGTTGGCTTAATTGCAGTATGTTACTAATGTAACATTTGCTAGGACCACATGTTTGATTGCTAATGTGAATGAGTATTTTCATACAGTGGAAAAGGTCTTTGTCTAGACAAATATTGCTCCCCTCACCCTTTCTTATATAAATTTGAGATAAAGGGATTTGTGAATATGAGAACGACTCATTAAAGATATATTCTGAGTCCATTAGGATGGCTATTATTTTTTTAAAAACCCAAAGAAACAAGAAAACATAAAATAATAAGTGTTGGAGAAGATATGGAGAAATTGGAATCTATCTTGGTAGACTAGTGGTGAGAATGTAAAATGGTTCAGCCAGTGTGGGAAACAGTATGGCAGTTCCTCAAAAAATTAAACATAGAATTTTACAGTAGCCAAGAGTTAGAACCAACATAAATGTCCATCAACTTACAGATATATACTCAAAAAAATAGAAAGCAGAGACTCAAACACATATTTGTTCATAGCAGCATTATTCATAACAGCCAAAAAATGAAAACAACTCAAATGTCCATTGATGGATTAATGGATAAACAAAATATGGTTATATACATTATGGTCAGTATAATATGTTTTGTAATGATGAATATGCCAACTATCCTGATGTGATCATCACATATTATGCACAAATACTAATAATTAACTCTGTACCACACAAAGGTGAATGATCAGTTATATTTCAATTTTTTAAAAAAAGGAATGAAATTCTGACACATGACACAACACGGATAAACCTTGAAAACATTGTATCAGGTGAAATAAGCCAGACACCAAGGACAAATATTGTATAATCACACTTATATGAGGTATGTAGAATAGTCAAATTCATACAGACAGAAGCTAGAATGGAGGTTACCAGGGACTGGAGGAAGGGAGGACTGGGGAGATATTATTTAATGGGTACCAATTTTCAGTTTGAAAAGATGAAAAAGTTCTAGAGATGGATGGTGGTAATGGTTGCATAGCAATGTGAATGTACTGATGCCACTGAAATACCTAAAAGTGGCTAAAATGGTGAATTTTATGTTACATGTTTTATCACAATAATGATATACATAATATATATATTATCTACTGTTATTTATCTTCATTTGTATTTAATAGTAGTTATGTTTAAAAGTCCTATAAAAGAATTTCTTAAAACCAGAGATTAAAGAAGGGGAAGTTAGACTTTAAGGTACAACGGCAAGATGAAAAGAAATCTGTTCCCTATGCTCCCAAATCCCAATTAAAATAATCAAAGGAAAAAAAAATTTTTTTAAATAAGAATTTATGCCAGATAAGGTAGACTAGGATATGATTAATGGAAGGTCGTATGAGAGGATTTATCATTCTCCTTGATAAGAAAGTGGTATAGTTCTAAGTTAGGGTGATTCTGTCAGAACCCAAATAATATTTCTGAAGTTGGAGAGTTGAGAGCAAGAAGCCAGGTTGGTTCATGGAACAGGTGGGAAAACTTTCCATTTTGGAAATCCTTTCAGCATTGTGGAACAACTACATTGAGAAGCAACTGAGTGAAAAGGTCTAAAGGCAATTACCATTATACAACATAGGAAGAAGTAAGTATTTGGGCCTTTTCCTGCTGAGCCAGACGGTGGCTAGCAACCAAATGGACACCAGATACAGTCCCATCATGTACCCAGAAAGGAGGTCAGGCCAAAGAGTAAATTGGGTGTGGAAAAATGATCTTTGGCATGAAAGATTTGCCGAACACAGTGAAAGGTATACAGAGACAAATGTCCCCAATGAGGACGACCTGCTCCCAACTATTTCCCTCAGTTTACTGGAACACTGAACTAGTAATATAAAGTTAAAGTAGTCAAACCTCCAGCTCTTCAAACTACAGTACAAAGGTGGACATATAACAGTATATAAATGTTAGTACTTATAATAGTATGCAGGTGGACAGTGAAATATATGAGAAGAATATGCTCATATTAATTTGGGGCCAATCTCAGGCCTAAGTACACTCCTTCCCCTTGATGTGGGGAGAAGAAAACGAGCAAACATGGGTCCTACAAAAGATTCTACAGTGTAAGTGAATGAAAATAACAAAGCTGTGGGCGAAAACATACATGTAAAAATATTTGTTATTGAAAAATATTTGCACTCAAAAGATCAAAAAATCTATAAAAGAGATAAAAGATGAAATGTGATTAGAGACAGAGCTGGTCCTATAATGTAAGACACTAATAAAACCATAATAAATTAGTCCAAACAAAAATTGTGCAGATCACAGTCTGTGAGTGAAAAATAGGAGAATATAAATTAATAATAAGGTGGAAGCAAAAATTCTACCTACGCTTAATAAAAAAGTAAACCTTCTTGAATGACCCTTGAATGAAAAAAGCAACCAGAACTGCAATTACATAATTTATTTTTTTGTGGGCAACTAATTTTTCATTTATTTTTTTCCATATTGTTTACTTGAACTATTTCTTCTTATCAAAAATTCTGTTTTCTTTTGGGTTGATTCTGCTCTTTGATATATCTAATGTGTTTCTCATTTCTGAAATAATAGGTTTTTTTCTTATTTTTTTCTTTGACTCTGCCAACTACTTTTTATTTCATTCTGTGTCCATTTATCTCCTGTTAAAATTTATTATAGAGTTGATATTCTCTCTAATTTCGTTTAGAGTGTGAAGTGTTTGTGGTTTAGTTTCTTTTCTTTTCTTTTTTTCTTTGTCTTTTTGTCTTTTTTCGTGACCAGCAACGGATCGCAATCCTCAGTGTCGCGCCCGTACCGGGCCGGGACCGGCAACGGGATCGCAACTCTCGGTGTTGCGCCCGCACCTCGCTCAGCCAGTGAGCGGGAACCGGTCTGTATGTGGGATCCAAACCCTCGGCGGGAGCGCCACCACGCTCCCAAGCGGCGCACTGTAGCAGTGCGCCCCCGGGCCAGCCCTCTTTTTTTTTTTTTAACTAGATAAAGAACTTTATTTACCTTTGTTTCAAACTTTATTCCCAGGCTTCTTCAGCTTAATTAGCTCCAAAGAATGAATTGCATATAAGTGAAAACTGAAAAGAGCTGCAGTGTCCAAGGGCTTGGGTTTAAAAATATTAGAGATCTAGATTTTATCAGATCCTTAAACAAAACAATTTTAAAAAGCAGTTATAATATAAAATAGCAGCTCCCAGAAACTTCAAGTTTTAGCTTCTTCCGAAGTTCACCCAATTCAATTTACCTCATTCTTGGAAGCCTCCTCAAAACTATCCGCAAGATCTGGGGAACTTCATCATCATTGTCTTCTCCAGTAGCAAGTGGTGCTTTTCTGTGCACAGATTGTTTGGGCAGAGCTTCAGCCAATCTCCTGAAACTAGTGAGACTGTCTGCACCAAGCTGGTTTGAGATGCTAGGTAGCATTTCTGTCAGCTGCTTTGTCTCAGCGTGGACTGTAACGGTGAAAGTGTTTGCTGCCAGAGATGCCTGAACTTTAGGGTTGGTAAAGTGGATCAGTGTTCCTTGGTTTGTAAACACATTCACTTCAATACCAGAGCTATTGTTTACCTCTAACTTCTTTAAGGAGAACTGAGGTTTTTTATCATCTGCTGTAGCTGTTCTGTGATCTTCCTTCGGTCTGCAAGCAGCTCCTTTCCCACGAATGTGCACTTGTGCCTGCAGTTTGGCAAGTTTTTCCTGGTTCATGATAGTTTCTTACATCTTCTTAGGGTGGAAAAGGGGCCGTGTGGAGGACTAAGGTTGGCGCTCAGGAGTCTTGGGCAGACCAACTGAGATTAGGCACACATGTGTGGGAGGCAGTTTAATTTCTTTCTCGGTTTTCTGGGATAAAACTTTCAGAAAAAACTTTATTTTTTGAGCACAGAACTTAGACTTCTTTCATTGGAGACTTTGTTTTCTTTTTTAGCTTACTCATTTCTGAAAGACAGTTCTAAAGTTTTTTGTTTGTCTAAAAATGGAGGTAGGTGGCTTCTCCTTGAACCTTCTCCCTGTCTACCTGGGCTTTACTCTCCTTTTACACATAAGCATGAGGAGCATGGATTATTAACCCATCAGCAGTTTAGGAGAATTGAGGGGAGAGCAAGGCTGGGGCCTTTCTAGCTGCAGTGACCAAAGTTTGAGTTTGACCTCCTTCATTATTTTTCCTTTTTTTTTTAATTGAAACATAATTGATTGTACGTATCTGTGGGGTGCCACATTGAATATCAATACCTGTATACAATATGTGATACTCATTCTTCATTCTGTACTTACTAACCCTGAAGGACACCTTTGAATATTTTTTCTTGAAACGTAATTAATTATATGTATTTGTAGGGTACAGATTAAAATATCAATACATGTGTACAAAATATGGTGATCAAATCAGGATAATTAGTATATTCATGTTTACAAAATATAATCAATCTTTGTTTCCATTAACTAATTTCTCACTAACCCCCTTCCCCGTCCCCTTTCCCCTTCCCACATGTAATAACCACAGGTCTATTCTCTTTGTTTTGAAAGTTCAATGTATTATTGTGATTGTTCTTTCCTTCCTTCCTTCCTTCCTTCCTTTCCTTCTCTTTCCTTCCTTCCTTCCTTCCTTCCTTCCTTCCTTCCTTCCTTCCTTCCTTCC
>NW_007742486.1:20696-21561 GCF_000696425.1 Galeopterus variegatus
TCCTTCCTTCCCTCCCTCCCTCCTTCCTTCCTTCCTTCCCACCCACTTATGAGTGAGGACATGTGGTATTTCTCTTTCTGTGCCTGGCTTATTTCACTTAACATAATTTTCTGTAAGTTCATCCATGTTGCTGTGAATGGCAGAATTTCATTCTTTTTTTAATGGCAGAGTAGTATTCCATTGAGTATACAGACCACATTTCCCTTATCCAGTCATCCGTTGATGGACATTTATGTTGGTTCTAACTCTTGGCTACTGTAAATAGAGCTTCAGTAAACATGGAGTGCAGGTATGCCTTTGACATGATGATTTCCATGCCTTTGGGTATATACCCAGCAGTGGGATTGGTGGATCATATATGGCAGTTCTATCTGTAGTTGTTTGAGGAATCTCCATATTGTTATCCATAATGGCTGTACTACTTTACAGTCCCACCAACAGTGGGAGGGTTCTGCTTTCTCCACATTCTCACCAGTATTTGTTATTCTTTGTCTTTTTGATAATAGCCAGTCTAACTGGGGTGAGATGATATCTCCATGTGGTTTTTTTTTTTTTTTTTGGAGGAAAAGTCAGTCTCTTTATTTTTTTTTATTTTTTATTTTTTAATTATTTTTTTATTTTGTCAATATACAATGTAGTTGATTATTATGTCCCATCACCGAAACCTCCCTCCCTCCTCCCTCTTCCCCCACCCACCCAGGCATGTCCTTTCTATTTGCTTGTCGTAGGAACTTCAAAAAAAAAAATTGTAGTTGTTATATCTTCCTCCACCCCCCGTTTTTTTTGTGTGTGTGTCTGTGTGTGTGTATGTGAGTGAATTAATTAATTTATTTTTAGCTACAACAAATAAGTGAGAACATGTGGT
>NW_007742487.1:0-21559 GCF_000696425.1 Galeopterus variegatus
TGGGCCATAATAATCATATACATTGTATATTGACAAAATAAAAATTTAACGGAAAAAAAAGGAATGTAGTTTAAAAGAGAAAAAAAAAGAATTGTTTTTTACTCTTAAATATTCAACAGGGGAAAAGGCAAATACCTCAATGCTATGACATTTGAAATGAGCTTGTAGTTTTCTGAGAGCTTCTATGGCTGGTTAGTAGAGATTCTAACCAAGTTGCTAAAACGCCAAAATCACATTATAAAGAAAAGGAGATATAGCATGAAAACTCTCAATTTCATTAGACTTTGTAGAACTGTGCCTATCCTCCCGTCACATGTAACAGAATGCCCATGTTTGTGCCAAGGCAGAGAACACAACCTCTTTTTCACATTGTCCTTTTGAACTGGGTCCTTCGCTAGGCTTCCTGGTGATAGGCACTGAATGCCAGATCTGGGACTCTAGGAAATTGTTCTCTTTCTGCAAAGCTTTACCCCATTGGGAAGATAACTCCTACATTAATTTACTCAAGTATTTAGCAAAACTTACTCAAGTATTTAGCAAAACCTCATCAAAGACTCAATAATAACAAGCGAAGAAAAAGGGAGGGACTCATTACATGGGAAACTTAAAACTGAATATTTTCAACTGATACTTCCATAATCTTATACCAATACCCATTCCTAGAGTGTTCCTTTACGTGTTTTCATGTGGCTCTCTTTCCTCAGTCCTCAGCTTGCTGCTGTGTTCTATGTCCCACTCTTTTATACTAGAAACTATGGGAGGGGAAAAAAAAAAGGGAAGTTTCATTTTAAACAGCTTTTAATATAAAGCCCCAAACACCTTTAGCTGACCCAAGGCCAAGATATTAAAAGTAATATCACAACAATCTCTTCAGACATGTGCCATGCTCACAATATTCAACAGTTGTTTGAATCTGGGTATTTGTGTTATTTTGCTAGGCTCGTCACTTTTAAATAGGTTGATCTTCATCTCAGTCTTTTTGTTACTTTGCCAGTAGTGAGTTTTCAAAAAATGTGTCTTAGCAGTGTGGTTCCTTACAATTTAAACAATGGACCTCCTTAGGGCAAATGTTTATTTTATTGTATTTTATTTTGTTAAGAACACTTAACAGGAGATCTACCCTCAACAAATTTGTGAGTATCTGACACATTATTGTTGACTACAGATTCAATGCTGTACAGAAAATCTCTAGAATTGATTCATCTTGCTTTACTGAAACTTTATGCCTGTTGATTAGTGGCTCCCATGTCCCCTCCCCCAGCCCCTGGCAACCACTGTTCCACTCTGATTCTATGAGTTTGACTGTTTTGGATACCTCACAAACGGAATCATTGCAGTATTTGTCGTTCTGTGACTGGCTTCTTTAACTGAGGTTCATTCATGTCACAGAGTGAAAAGGCAACTGATGGAATAGGAACACCACAGCAGTAAGTTATTTGGGTTTTTTTCTTTGCCTCATATGTCTCAGACTTAGAGGTGAAGAAGCCAGCAATCCAGAAACACCAACAAATGTGGAAAATAAAAGACCCAATAATAGCCCATTTTTTTCTAGCCAAATGGCCAAGAAAGGGATTCAGAAATCTCGCAAGACAAAAATCTTTTAGACAATAACTCCTCTACTCCAGCCAGACATCACAGAAGAAACTGTGGCCCCACCCCCACCAGCAGCCAAGTAGGAAAACCAGACTTCCACTCTTGCCAGGCTGCAAGGAGGCACCCAATTCCTGCCATCCGCCACCCTCACTGAGCTGATGTCAGAGAGGACCAAGAGGAAGCCAGGACTTTCATCCCCTTTGCATGCGTAATGAGCCATCCACTCCCTGTGATGTCACTGGTGACTACTTGGGGATGCAGAATTTCTATTAGTATTAAGTTGACCCCGTCCCATAATGGGGAGTGCTATCAGAGGAAGCCTGGTAGAGAGAACCTAATAGAGAGTCAGGATTGTCACCATCCACCAGTGATATGACCATCCAGCCTTGGTGTAAGTGGAGGCTAAATGGGGAGCAGTTACAAGGCATTCCTGCTCCTCTCAACCTAGTGGAAAGCCAGAATGTCCACTCCTCCCCAGCAGCAACCAGGAGTCTCCCTACCCTTAGGTGCCAATGGATACAGACTGTGAAAACTGTGCTTCTACCCTCACCCTGGCAGTAGGTGGTGTCACATCTTCCCCTACTGGAATGGTGTCAAAATAAACCAGCTAAAACAGAAGGTTTATATAAGATCAAGAATCTAACAACACAATACCCCAAATTTCCTAGTTTCAATTGAAAAACACTCATCATACCAAGAACCAGAAAGATCTCAAAATGAATGACAAAAGGCAATTGATAGATGCAAAACAGAGATGACAAAGATGTTAGAATTCTCTGACAAAGATTTTTAAACAGCTATCATAAAAATTTCCCATGAGCAATTATGAACACGTTGGACCAAAAAAAAAAAAAAAAAAAAAAAAAAAATGTCTCGGAAAAAAATAAAAGTCTCAGCAAAAATATAGAAGGTAGAAAGGAGAATCAAATGGAAATTTTAGAACTGAAAAATAACATAACTGTAATAAAAACTCAACAGATGGGCAAAACAGAATGAAAGGGACAGAAGAAAGAATAAATGATCTTCAAGATAGAAAACACAAATTACTTAATTTGAAAAATAGAAAGGATAGATTGAAAAAAATAAACAGAGCTTCAGGAACCTGTGAGCCTATGATAAAGGTATACCACTCACATCATCTGAGTCTGGAAAGAGAAAAGAAAGAGGGAGAGACTGAAAAAGCACTCAAACAAATGACTGAAAACTTCCCAAATTTGTCATACCATTACCCTACAGATTTAAGAAGCTGAATGAACTGCCAGAATAAACCCAAGGAAATTCCAAGACACATGATAGACTAGTGAAAACTAAAGTCAAAGACAAAGTGTTGAAAGCGGCAAGTGCTGAAAGGAAAGACCTATCAATTGAGAATCTTACATCCAGCATAAATGTCCTTATAATAAAAAAAATTTGCCTGAGATATGCTTAAAAACATTATAGATAAATCAAAATGGAATTTTAAAAATTTTTCAAGAGAGCTACAGGTAAAAGTAAACAGAGAAAAAAGAAACAGAATAAACAGAAAACCCAAAATAATATGGTTGATGTATGCCTTAACGTATCAATAATTACATGAAAACTAAATGGTTTAAATATATCAATAAAACATTCACGATGTAAATACTTTGCAGATGACAGAATTGTCTGGATGGAAAATCTCAAGGTCTTTACAAAACAAAACATCAAAACTAACAAGTAATTTCAGCAAAGTCTTAGGATGCAAAACACTATTGTATTTCTAAATACTAGCAATGAACACAATACCAAAATTAAAAATACAATACCACTAGAAATGTTATCTTATTGTTGAGTTTTAAGAGTTGCCATTTTTTTTCTTTTTCTAAAATATATTTTGGATGCCAGTCCTTTATCAGATATGTGCTTTGTAAATATTTTCTCTTAGTTTGTGGCTTGTCTTTTCATTATCTTAGCAGTGTCCTTTGCAGTACAGAAGATTTTTATTTTAATTATTTCCAACATATCAATTTTTTCTTTTATAGATTTTGTGTTTGCTATTATACCTAAAAAGTCAACGCCAAACCCAAGGTTGCCCATATTTTCTCCTATGATATCTCCTAGAAGTTTATAGTTATGCATTTTACATTTAGGTCTCTGATCCATTCTGAGTTAATTTTTATTAAAGATGTAAGGTCCATGTTTAGATTCCATTTTGTTTGTTTGTTTGTTTGTTTGTTTGCATGTTATTGTCCAGTTATTCCAGCACCATTTGTTGAAAAGACAATCCTTTCTCTGTTGAACTTCCTTTGCCAATTTGTCAAAGATAAGTTGACTATATTCATGTGTGTCAATTTCTGGGTTGTCTGTTCTATTCCACTTATCTGTGTGTCTCTTCTTTATCAATACCATATTGTTTTAATTACTGTAGCTTTATAGTAACCTAACTGATTTTTGACAAAGATGCAAAGTAATTCAACAAATTAGAAATGGTGCTGCAGCAATGGACAAACATAGGCAAAAAATGAATATGCACCTTGTATCATACCTTGTATAGAAATTAACTCGAGGGGACAAAAGAGTCAAATGTAAAATAGAAAACTTAGAAAAAAATAGGGGAAAATCTTTGGGATTAAGACTGAGACAAAGAATTCTCAGAGTTGACATCAAAAGTAACATTTATAAAAGGAAAACTTGATAAATTGCACTTATCAAAATTAAAAACCTTTGCTCTGTGAAAAATCCTTTTAAGAGGATGAAAAGATAGCCACAGGCTTAGAGAAAATATTTGAAAGTTACACATCTGACAAAGGACATATATATCCTATATATGTTCTAGATATTATGTACACGTGTGTGTATGTATATATATCACAATTCAGCTGTGAAAAACGAAATAATTAAATTAAAAAATGGTCAGAAGTCACGAAAAGACATTTCACCAAAGAGGTCACACAGATGCAAATAAGCACATAAAAAGTTACTCAACATCACTAGCCACTAGGAAATGCAAATTAAAACCACAATGAGGTATTACTACACACCTATCAGAATGGGTAAAATAGAAAGCTGTGACAGTACCAAATGCTTGTAATGATGTGAAGAAACTGGATCACTCATGCATTGTGAGAATGTGAAATGACACAGTTGTCTGAAAAACAATTTAGCAGTTTCTTAAAAAACCAAATATGCAATTGCCATATAGTTCTGCAATTGTACTTCAGTGTATTTATCTCAGAAAAATGAAAACTTACAATCATCCAAAAACCTGTACATTAATGTGTACAGCAGCTTTATTTATAATAGCTAAATACTGAAAACAACCAGATGTTCTTCAATGGGTGAATAATTACCAATAAAAATAATAAAAACTGTGGCACATTCATACCTTAAAATGCCATGGAGCAATAAAAATAGATTGTCTGCATTGTTGCTTTTGATGCATACAACAATATAGATGAATCTCCAGAAAATTATGAGTGATAAAAGCTAATCCCCAAAAGTTACATTATTCCATTTATCTAACATTCTTGAAATGATAAAATTTTAAAAATGGAGAACAGATCAATAGTTACCAGGATTTAAGAAAAGGGTGGAGATGGGAGGGAATTAGATATATCTATACTAGGGCAACTTAAGGGATTTTCATAATTTGGGTATATTCTGTATCTTAACTGTATTAGTGTCAATACCTTCATTGTGATATTATTATACTATAGTTTTGCAAGATGTTTCTATTAGAGGAAACTGGACAAAGGGTACTTGGGATCACTTTGTATTTTTCTAACAACTACATGGAAATCTACAATTATATTAAAATAAAAAGTTAAATTTAAGACATCAGGGAGCAATAGTCCACGTGAAGATGGCATTATAGGTCCAGATTCCTACTAAAATGTCAAACCAGCAAGACTGCTGGCTTTCTTTTCCATGATCAATCCCTAAACAACTATAGCAGGAAAACAAAACAAAACAATCACAAAAAAGAAATGCAAAAAGTGATTTAAAACCTTCTGGCATGACAGGGATTATTTTGAACCCTTTGTAGGGGTGTGGCTTTTACCCAAAAAAGAAAATAGTCAGGTAAGGCTGTGAGAATATAAAATAAAAAGAAACTGTTGGAGCTCTGCTTCTGCTTCTCCCCTGACATTGACTAGGGACAAATAGTGACTATCCTCCCACCCACTGCTACTCAAAGCTCTAGTCCAGCTGCCATCAGGAGTAAATTTGTGCCTGATAAGAAGTCTTAAAGTTGTGAGGTTCAGAAAAAACAAAATTAGAATTACTTTTAAGCAGTCATTTCCCAACACCTTCCCTTCCAAATTCTCCAAGGACTGGTTAATTATAATTTAAAGAGGCTCTCCTAATACACTTCTCCTTAGAAAAATAGGTAAATTATTTTAGGGAATTAGGAGTGTTTTTATTGTTTTGTTTATCTTGTAGACTCTGGGGCTTTCCACCCTAAGGCTCATCCACCTTTCTTCATCTCATGAACTTACTGGGACTCACTGGACTAGAAATGGCTATCCTCCCACATGCACTGCCGCACAGTATAGCTGGTACCCTCACGGGATATGAGCTCACAGGCCAAAATAATACCTTTTAGAGTCAATAGATTTCAAGAGAAAAACAACATACTGTGTTAAAGATTCTATTAGAGCAAAAGCACTAGAACAAAAGCACCAAGAATATAAAATTAGTCTAAATAGCATGTGAAAACAGATAAGGAAATATACTAGCAATAAAAAAAAGGTATAAAACATTTTAAAAATCAAGCTATATGATTTATGAAAAATAAAATAACTGCAATGGAGTCATAGGGAAATAAACTTCAAAGAACTAAAAAAATATAAAATATCTCACACTAAAAGGCCCATAGAAGGCCAAAGAAGAGAGTTAAAGAAACACCCACATCAAGTCACACTAAAATTATATGTTGGAATATCAAAGAAAAAGAGAAAAGTTTAAAGGCTGACAGAAACAAAAGATCGTATATGAAGAAGTAAAACTTGGGTTGATAGAATGTTTTTCAACAGAAAAATGGATGTGATAAAAATAATAAAATACTTTATCAAAGCATTGAAGAAAAGGATAGAGACTATGATGTTATAAATTGCCAAACTCTTGGTAAGTCTTTAATATCTATAGCTATTTAATTTTATCCTGAAATCAAACATGCGGTTTCTGGATCACAGATCAGAGTTGTCATTACTTAAAACAATAACTATGTCCATTCCCCTGTGCCTCATACCCCACAGGTTATGTGATGAGAGCCAGATGTCACTTTGCACATGTGGGGATCTATGCTTTAGGAGAAGAACACTGAAAGTATGAACTGGGGAGTTTTTTGGATTAGTTAATCAACTGTCACCTTCTCTTCTTAGAGAGGGCGACAAACATTATAATGTAAAGAACTTCTTAAATTCCCTGGTCTCTTACCCTTTGAACCTTAATGAAATATCTCTAGTGGAAAAATAAGACAATCATCTCAGTTTACAATCCTTAAAATGTTTCCACGGTTCTGTGTTTTATCCCCCTTTGAAATGTAAACATGTACCTTTAGACACGTAAATCTGTGCAGAGTTCATTTACAGTCTATTCAGTTATCATTTAACTGTCAAGATTGGCTCTTTATCCCAGATTTCTGTTATCTTCACCCATGAAGATTTAATCATGCAGAAAAATGAATATATTAACTTCCTGATAAATATAAGGATTTGATTAAAATCTTTTCCCATTTTCAATGCCTTAGGCATTTGCCACACTAAAGCCCGCACTGAAAACAGTTTAGAAAAAGTATATAGGTAAGAGAGAAAGAAAATCCAGGAGATACTGCAAGAGATATATGAAGAAACACTGATCAAAACCTTGTTCAAATTATGTTGTCTTAAAATTTTTCTCAACCAAAGAAAAAGAGGAAATGGGTTGATAATAAACAAGAAATAAAAGACTGTAGGATGTCGACCTGAGGAAAGAGGGTGGGAGATAGTACATATGCATCAGAGGATATAAGAATTTGCTAAAATTCTTGAAATTTAAAAAAGTGTATATCGAAAAGAAATTTAAAATGTGTAAATCTAAGAAAACTTAAAAAACAGTAGAAAAAAACTTAAATAAGAAATTAAAATTAAAGAGATACAGCTTATCAATAATTATAATAAATGTAAATGGATTAAAAAATATGTTGACAAAATGGATAAGGAGTCCAAATAATAAAGACACAGAGGCAGAA
Organism: Galeopterus variegatus; assembly: GCF_000696425.1. Taxonomy (NCBI): domain Eukaryota; kingdom Metazoa; phylum Chordata; class Mammalia; order Dermoptera; family Cynocephalidae; genus Galeopterus; species Galeopterus variegatus. Next base: position 7,781 of record NW_007742487.1, read on the forward strand.
CATGCAAAGAGTGAGAGTGAAGGTAAGTGTGGGGTCCAAGGAAAAACTTCTTCTTTACCCCTGAAGGTTCATTAATAAAAATTACTGACAAATTTAGATCAATGTAAAGAAGAGGTACAAAAACTTTTATTATTTAATGTGGCTGGGAGGGGGCAAAGCACAGGGAATCACACGAAAGTAATGCTCTAATTTTCCATTGGGGTATAGAGTTTATACACCATCTCCACAGGGAAAGAGAAGTAAATAGTAGAAGTAAATAATTTTTAGGGGGACACAATGGGCTTGGAGAATATACAATGGCTTGGGACAAAGTCATAACTGGTAAATGTTTCTCTTCAAAATACCAAATGTGACCTAAGTAGAAAACAATAGTCTGTGACAAAAGTTAGTCCGGGTGTGTTGACAGAGTCCAGTCTTCCTGTGATATGAGTTAAGTTAATGAAAACTTAGAGAAAGGAACAGAGGTAATTGTCTTCTTTTCTTGGCTGGCCCTGGGCTTTGGGTAGATAAATGAATAGCTTCATCCTGTGCTTTGGAGAGTGACAAAGGATTGAGAGGCAGGAGAGTGTGGGGAGGAAAGAGATTGGAATGACCTTGAGGCTGCTTCTTTATTTCAGCATGTCAAAGCATCATATTTTGGGGTGACAGCTTTCTGCACCCCAATGTAAGTAAAAAGACATATCAGGCAAATAACAACCAAAAGAAAGAGAGTGCAGCTAAATTAACATCAGATAAAATGGGTGTTAATATATAAAGTACTTTATTAAAGATGGAGTGTCATTATCTAATGACAAAATTTTTCATTGCACTAAGAAGATATAGCAATTTTAAACATGCATGAACCTAATTTAAAAATGCCTGGGGTAGAATATAGGAAGAAACTGACAAATTCACCATTATATATTTCATTCAGCACATCTCTCTCAATTGATAGGTCAAGCACACACAAAAAAACAGTAAGTATACAGATCTGAACATAATCAATAAATTTGAATTAGTGTGCATGTGCAGAATTTTACAGACAACAATAAAAGAGTGTATATTTTTCTCAAGCATATATGGAAGATTTATTACAACATTTTATCATAAAAGAAACAAAGACTTAACACATTTCAGGGATACCGTAGATACTATACCAACCATGAGCTCTAATGACAACACAATTAAGTTAGAAGATGTTATCTTTAAAAAGGTGAGTAATTCCTGATGTGTAAATGAAAGAGTGAGAGAAACAATTCCTAGAATGTATAATAATAATAAAGGATAGGGAAAACTTTACAAAGTAAAATCTATGAGAAACCTATGAGATGTGGTCAAAGTGGTCCTTTGAGAGACATTTATAACCTTCACTATTTGTATTAGAAAAGAAAAAAATCTTTAAAATCAATTGTGCTAATATACATTTTTAGAATTTAGAAAATGAATACTTGATTCAGTCCCCCCAACCATAAAGAAAATGGGAAAAAATAATAAGAGTAAGAGTTGAGATTAATGCAATAGAAAAGTGCTGCTTTAACTAGAATGTGATTATAAAGCAAAGATATCAAACAGGAGGAAACAGTCATCTGAAGCAAAGGACTGAAAGATTTTTGCTCAATCTTTCTCTTACTCAGGAAAATTGATTCCATTTCCCCCTTTTTCCTTAATGTTAGCTCTATCCTGTGCTTTTAACTACAGGGTCTGCTGCCGCTTAAAAGGTGAGTGTCATGCTATGAAGAAGAGTGGCAAGCATGGAAGTCGAAGGCACCCATCCACAGAGCACCCACAGCCTCCTGTTGGGAATCACTCATTGTGTGGATTTAATTTGTCATGCATTTTGCCTCATGCAAAGAAAAATGAAATTTGGAGAAATCAGAAGTTACCAAACACAAGAACTCAGAAGGAGAGGCACACACTGGTGCTGAGAAGTTTGGCAAAGGAGGTCATGATGTACACCGTCTTCCTTAGCCTTTGCCAGCAGTACATTCTCATCTCATCATTAAGCAAGGTTCTTAAACTCCCCAAAGATCAGATCTCTTTTGTGTGTGAGGTCTGAAGAAAGATTTTAGCTTGGATTTCCATATCTTTAATTTGTGTTAAATCTAAGCTCTGGCAGACTTCCTTATTCCACCCAATTAATGCATTGCATGGTTCAGTAGCTCTGACTTCACCCTGGCAGTGTGATTATGGTAATGCAAACGTTGGCTCATACTGCTGTTCATAAGTGTCCTGTTTTGTGTTGGATCCAAACATCAGAAGCAGTCTCACATTATTAGGAGGGAAAATGTATATGTATGTATTTACATGTCTGTATACACGCATATACATAAATGAAGGGATGGACTCTGACCCAGGAAGAGTGATGGCTGGAACACTAGGAGCTCATGTAACTGCTCTTTGTATACACTGGAAAAACCAAGAGGGGTATATTCTTCCCCTTTCCTGAGAGGCTGGTGTTACTTATGATGAAAGTGTTGTAGCTCCGTGATTCCCAAATTTGCTCATCACTAAGAGTCACTTAAGGGCTTGTAAAAAATGCAGATTACTGAACCTTTCCCTAGAGCTTTTCATTTGGGCAGTCTGCTGTACAACCTAGGCTTCTGTATGTTTAACTTATGCCCCTAGGGAGGCTTTATGATTAACTAAGTTTAGAAAACGTTGCTCTACCTAGTTACAAGATCTAATAATTTTAAACTGTATGCACGCATAGTCCTTTGGAACTGTTTTTACTGTTTTCTTATTGACTCACCTGACTATAAGACTGTAAGTCTTATAGACTTATCCACTCACCCCCAAGAGATGAAGGAGGTACTCGTTAATCTGCCGTCCTCACTCAGTTCACCTCTATCTCTTAATCTCTGTAAACCTTGGTTTTCTTACTTGAAATCTGGAGATATTATTAATAATACCTACCTCAGAGAGATTGTTAGAAAATGCAATAAACTGATGCCTATAAAACACTTAAAACAGGACTTAGAGTAAGCCTACAATAATATCGACTGTGATTATTATTACTTCATGTGACCAACATCTTTTGCTTGCCTTATGTGCTAAATTATTTAGAAGAATGTTGCCATTATTCTCTTCCCCATACCTCTAAGTCATGCGGTTTGTAGCAACTCTCATCAGGAGATGGAGCCTATTTCCCTTATACTTGAAACTGAGTAGGTTTTGTCAATTATTCTGACCAATTAAATGTGGTGGCAGAAGTGAAATTGTGCTAGTTCTGAGCTTGGCTTCAAGAGGGCTGGTGTACTTGCCTCTATGAAGAAATCCACTCTAGCTCACTGAAAGATGAGAGACCATGTGGATCAGGCTAGTCACTCAGCTGTACAAGCCCTTGCCCCAGAGATGTACCAGAGCCAACCCAAGATCAGCAAAATGATACGCAAGCAACAGCCAATGGAAGCAAATGAGTGAGTACAACTGAGAGCAGAAGGGCTACCCAACTGACCTAAAAACTCATGAGCAATAATAAGGGGTGATTGTTTTAAGGCACTAAGTCTTGGGATAATAGAAACTGGCATAGGTAACTGGTACATCTACTATGTGCCAGTTACTAGGTTACATATTAGAGATGCAAAGGGAAGTAAGGCACAGTCTGAGATCTCAAAAACTAAAAGCATGGCCTCACCAGGAAAATAGAAAACTAAACACAAGTATAGAACACAATTATGCAGAGCTAGAACTATGAATAATTTTGGTAAGCTTCAATTTTGTAATGTCAGCTATTTGCATTGTGCTAGGCACTTGAGATATATCAGTAACTAAATCTGACAAAATCCCTTCCCTGCAGAAAATAATAAATAATAAGTGTTATAAATATATTGAACATACTGTTAGAAGGTCATAAATTCTGTAAAAAAAAACAAATGAAAAAGAAAAAGAAAAGGAGAAGGTAAAAAAAAAAGTAGAACGAGTAAGAAAGATCAGGCTTGTAGGACACGATGAGTAGAAATCAGATTGCCATCTTAAATGGGGTGATCTGCTGAGGACTTGTTGAGAAAAGAGTTGAGCAAAAACTTAAAGAAGAAAATGTTTCCAAAGAGATCAGTGAGATAGAGTAAGGACCCTAAGGTGGGAAAGTGCCCAGAATTTTTAATAGAAACTAGGCTGGTGTGACTGAAGCAGGAAGCACAAGGTACAACATACAAATCAGCCTGTAGGAGAGAAAAAGGAAGATTCATGAAGGGGGTGACATGAGCTCAGTGTCAAAGCAAGTACAGGAGTTAGCTGGGACAGCAGAAAGAGGCACTCAGGGAGTGGTGGGGGAGAGTTAGAAAAAATTAAGTTACAAGTAGGGAAGACACATGGGAAAGAAGCAAGGCGACACTCACAGCGAATGTGAACCAGTAGGACTGGAGCACAGAAGAGTGGTGCAAAGTGTGCCAGAGACACAGGCAGGGCCATACACTACAGGACATGAATGCAAGGCTGAGGAGGCTCAGTTTACCTGCAAGGCAATGGGGAGCCCTTGAAGAGTTGAAACAGGAGAGAAGTGATTTCATCAGATTGGCATTGAAAGATCATTCATCTTTATCATGGAAAATGGAATGAAAGAGGAGTGAAAAAATAGGCTGGAAGTCTACTTAGAAGCTTTTTTGATAATCAATCCAAGAAAGTAATATCAGATAGAGAGGAGTGTGTGGAGTCAAGTGATATAAAAAATTGCCACAGGAAAGGTTGAATGGGGGTTGGAGGAGTGGAGCAAATTCCAGTACTTCAAGTTTTAGATCATAGGCACATCAGGGTCGTTAGGAGAGCAGGTATTTTCATGGCCAGTACAAGGATTAATGGTATTCATTCATGAATTCATTGGTTTAAATACTTAATAAGTGCCTAGGATATAATTGGGTAATATTAGATACTACAAATATAAAGAGCAAAGCAGAGTCACATCTCCAAGCACCACACAGTCTAATAACACTTACTCATTACCCCCCAAACAATGAACACCTAGTGAGTGGTTATTGCATGCAAGGAAGGTTTTAAGTACTTTCTAAAAATTATCTTAATGAATCCTCAAAATAGTATTTTGAAGTGAGTAAGACTATTATCCCAATTGCATAGATGAAGAAATTTAGGCTTTGGGAGTTTAACTTGCCTAAAGTCACATTTAGTAAGTGGCATAGCTGGATCCAGGACTACCTGTTACCACCCCATACTACATTGTGGTGAGCCTGACCTACAAGCCAGTAAGTGCAATAAAGGAATTAATTTTCCTTGGTTGAGTGGCTTTAAAGACTGTAAATTGGTAATTCTTGAATTGAGCCTTGACAGGTGAGCAGGTTTTCTCCAGGCAGCCATGGAGGGGAAGGAGAGTGGGAGAACCTCTGCAGCTTATTCTTCAGAAGAGGGGCTGTGCTGGATGGGCTCTGTCTGTCCCTCCAGATCTACTCTTTACTCTTCCCCACCTCCTCTGTGCACCAGAAGACTGACCTCTATGAAGCTCATCACCCCAGGTCCTTTGGGGGCTGACTAAATTTGACTAGCTAGAGATGTGAGTATGGGTGTGGACAGAAATCAGGGCAAATATTCTTCTAGCTCCTTCCTTGCAAGGCCATGAGTTGATAAAGTCTGCAGTCCTCTACCAAGGGCCACATCTGCTGGACATTCCTCCGCTCAACTGTAGCAAAACTGTAGTTCTCTCCAATTCATTTCCTCTTGCTCCTTCCGACCTGGAGGTGCTAATGCAGTAGCTCCTAGTGTGACCAGTGTGTTCAATCACCCCTTCTGGGTTCCATACCTCTACTCCCACCTTTGGAAATAGTGGTCTCCCCCAATTTCTCTCTCTCTCTCTCTCTCTCTCTCTCTCTTTCTTTCTCTCTCTCTCTCTCAACAGCTTTATTGAGATATAATTTACATACCATTGAATTCACTCATTTAAAGTATTCAATTCAATGATTTTTAATACATTTACGGAGTTGTGCATCCATGCCCACAGTCAATTTTAGGATATTTAGAATATTATTATGTATTATTAAAATATTTAGAATATTTAGAATATTTTTTCACCCAAAAATATTTCTCCCTATTTCCTCCATCCCCCTAGCCCTAAGCAACCACCAATCTTCTCTCTGTTTGTATGGATTTGCTAAATATGACATTTTATGTAAATGGAATCTCATAAGTAGTCTTTTTGTGACTGGCTTCTTTCTTTTAACATAATACTTTTTAAGGTTCATCCACAGTGTATCATGTATCAGTATTTCATTTTGATTTATTGCTGAATAATATTTCATTTTATGGATATACCACCATTTTTAATTCATTCATCAGTTGATGGACATGTAGATCATTTCCGCTTTTTGACTATGATGAATAATTTTGTATGAGTTTATGTGGACAAGTTTTTGCATGAACCTATGTTTTTATTTCTTGAGTACATATCTATGAGCATCATTGCTGCTTATATGTCAACTCTCTGTTTAATGTTTTGAGGAAGTGCCAGACTGTTTTACAAGGTGACTGCACCATTCTACATTCCTATCAATATACGAGGGCTCCAATTTTCCACATCCTCACCAACACTTGTTATCTGTCTTTTTTATTACAATCATCTTAATGGGTGTACAGTGATATCTCACTGAGGTTTCAATTTACATTTCCTTGATGGCTAATGATGTTGAATATCTTTTCATGTACTTATTGACTATTTGTTTTTGTTTTTTTTTTTTTTTTGAGAAATATCTATTTAGAGACTGCTCATTTTAAAATAATAGTCTCTTAAGCAACTTATTTGTTTGTTCCTGTGTTTCCTGCTAGGGACCCCACTGATACATATTACAGGGATTATTCAGATTTATAGCACATGCCCTACTTCAAGGTGCATAAAATCAGTGAAAGATTTAAGGCAAGCCACTTGTAGTTCTGCAAACAAAAAGAAGAAAATCATTTCCTTGTTACTACACTGACCACAGTGATTTCTTTTGAATTGAGGCTGTATCTCAATATGGTCTGTTAACTATCTACTTTTTATTTGAATTATTTATTGCTAAACCATTCTAAAAACACAAGACTGTGTACCTCTCAGTCCAGGTGACAGGAAGTAAAATTTTAGAGCTCCAATTTTGTCAGCGCAAACTTTCCCAACAAGCAAAGAGCCCTGACAGTTAAAACATCTGAATAATAAAAGCTATAGATGATATTGAAGGTGGCCTTTTCTCCTTACCAAAATAAGTCAGCCTTTGGTAAGCCCCAGCAGCTCCAATAAAGTCTGAATATCTGCTCTGTTATTTACTGGCTGCATAACTTTAGATGAGTTACTTGAGCCATTTTAGCTTTGGTTTTCTTGTCTATAAAATTAGTATAATAGTTTTACTATATACAAATAGTTGTGATATGTAAGTAAAATAATGCAAATTTCCAGACACCTGGAAAGAGTAATGTTTAATAATTATTTCCTTTCCTGTTTGCTCTTGCAGTGCTTTCCCATGTTAATCTGGTTTTGAAAAGTGTCTGTCTCCACCATAATGTTAAGTACATGATACCAGCCTATGCAGTTATGTTACAAAAGACATGTTTTATCTTTGGTATAGGTAAATCCTTTTAATTACATGCTTTATTATAAAAAAATTTTAAGACATGTTGAATTGTTATTCCTTTTCTTTCCCAACAACAATAAATAAGACAAACAGCCCTCACAGAGCTTATATTCTAGTTGTGAAGATAGGCAAATTATCCATTATAAGCTTCAGAAGCTTTAAAACAACCGACAGCCCTGCTATATTTATCCAAGACATGAATTTGATTATGAAATTAGGAAAAGTAGCATTATGTTTTTTAGTTATGATTGCGAGCACATTAGTATTTTATACTGACAAAATGCTAACTGAAACAGAACAGTTTCCTTTTTAATTCATTCTACGACCTGATGAATTATGAATTTGAAATGAGGGGCCCATTTCATGAAACTAATGTGATATCTCAAGGAAGCAGGAGAAAAAGCTCCGACCTTTAGGAACACATGAATTTATTGAACATCAGTCTTCCAGGCATTCACCCTGAAAATACACTCTTATCTGCAAACCACAGAGACAAGCTACACTCTTAACTCTCATAATAGCCATATTTTACTTCTGAAAATTGTGGAACTATTCTTGGACTATAAAAGAGACCAATTGTGAAAAGAGCTATAGAGAAAGCTACAGAGATATTTAGATTGGACCATGCAAGTAGAGATATTTTTTTTCCTCTGAGTGCAAATGGAATATCAAATAAGCACATTTGAAGTATATAAGATGTTAGCAGTTGCGGAATTTAGTTCTGGGTGCTCTTGTCCTTAAATTATATATAATCACTCTATTGAAGTGAGCCAGTTTGTACTCAATAAGATACTTTATTCTTTCTTGCCAGTGGTCCACTAAATTCAGTCTACAGAATATTCTTTTCTGCCTCTCGATTAAAACTCAAGCTTTCCCAATCACTCTCAGACAATAAAGTAATAGCCTTTTTGTTTCAGGTAGTAGAAAGTCTAATCAGGATGACCATCACATCCATCAGCCTCAAGTCTTTGCTCAAATATTATTTGTCTTGATCATCTTATTTACAATTTAAAAACTCACTTCTACACCAGCATTCCACATTGTACTTCATGCTACATTTTTCTGCCTACATAATTTACTAATTTTATTTATTTTCTGTCTTCTTTCACTAGTAAGTTCCTTGAGGGCAAGGACTTTTTCTTTTCTTTTTCTGTGTAACTGCATGTTTACCGACTTCTTTTATTTTTTATTTTTTTGATGACCGGATGGTATGAGAATCCGAACTCTTGACAATGGTATTACTAGCACCATGCTCTCCCAAGTGAGCTAACTGACTAGTCCTGATTTACTTTGTTATTTGAACCTAAAACAGTGGCTAGCACATTGTAGGCACTCAGTAAGTATTTGTTGAATGGGAGAGTGAATCAGAAATCCCAATTCTTATCTAGTTTACGGCTTTTCTCCTCTCTCAGCCTGAGCTTACCTTAGCAGGACACTGTAATTGAAAAGGAAGGTGTGGGCAGATGCTCTATTTTTTTATTTCCTCTCTTTTCCTACTAATCAAATGCTACTTGTAGCTGTAAGAGTTGCATGTAGAGGCAGAATGTGAAATAAGAGAATACAAAATCACTTATGGCTGTAATTCTTCATCAGAGCCAATTTAATAAAAACTGTGACAGATACACAATTTGATAATACAAGAGGTCTTCAAAACATTCATGGAAAAACTGTGCATGAATTTATGAACTTGTTATAACATATCTGAACAGGATCTAGTTTGAGTTACTAAGGATAATAAGATATCAGTTTGAAAAGAGCCCCTATCAGAGCAACATGAATTCTGCTAAAATTGAAGCAAGAATAAATGTCAAATTGATGAGATAGTTTGAGTAAAAGAATGGTGAAACCATTTATGCTTTATGAAAAGATTATGGGGACCATGGCCAAAAGAAACCAGCAGTTTATAACTGAATAACTCATTTTAAAAAGGGCAGAAACAGGGTCCTGAAACAAGGATCTGGGGGAAGCCCAACCCAGCTGCAACCAGGTAAAGAGCACACCAAAAACACCATTTCCATGTGGGTAGCCCACCATAGCCACCACAATTGCCATGGCTGCTGCAAAAGCAGCTAGTCTCTATAGCAGTAGTCATAGCCACTATGCAGATGGCACACTAGACTCTCAATTGCGTTGATACAAGGAGAGGCACCAGCAGAGGCCAACCCTCCCCCCCCCAAAAAACAGGTCCTCTCTCCACAAAGAACACTCCAGAGTAATAGAAGAAGCATCTGATTTATGATAATAGGGGAGGACTTGGTTACACCTGTCTCAGTATTGGACAGATAATCTAGGCAACAAACCAACAGAGGAATAGTTACTCTATCAGATGGAGAGAACAAACATATGGTAATTAGAGGGGTGGAGGGGGAAAGAGGGAGGGAGAAAGGGAGGGGGAAGGAGATAAATTTGATAAGGGGCATAATGAATAAGTATGATTTGCAACAATGAATATGCTAATAAAAAATAAAAAAATAAGAAGGGAGGAAACAATGTTGAAGACGAAGCCCTCAGTGGCAGACCATCCACATCAATTTGTGTGAAAAATGTTATTCTCATTCATGCCCTAATTGAAGAAGATCGACAATTAACAATAGAAATAGTCAACACTGTAGACATCTCGACTGGTACAGCTTACACAATTCTGACTGAAAGATTAAAGTTGAGCAAACTTTCTGCTTGTTGGGTGCCAAAACTGTTGTGTTCAGATCAGCTGCAGATAAGAGCAGAGCTTTCAATGGAAATTTTACAAGTGGGATCAAATTGCTGAACATTTCTTCAAAGAATTGTAATGAGATGAAATATGGCTTTACCAGTACATTCCTGAAGACATAGCACAATCAAAACAGTGACTACCAAGAGGTGGAAGCAGTCCAGTCAAAGCAAAAGAGGACCAGTCAAAAGCAAAGTTCATGACAACAGTTTTTTGGGATGCTCAAAGCATTTCACTTGTTGACTTCTTGGAAGGCCAAACAACAACATCTGCTTATTAGGAGTGTTTGGAGAAAGTTAGCCAAAGCTTTAGCAGAAAATCATCTGGAAAAGCTTCACCAGAGAGTCCTTCTCTACCACACAATGCTCCTACTCATCAAACAAGGGAAATACAGGGAGAATTTCAATGAGAGATCATTAGGCATCCACCTTACAGTCTTAATTTGGCTTTTTCTGGCTTATTTTTGTCTCCTAATATTAAAAAAATCTTTGAAGGTCACCCATTTTTCTTCAATTAATAATGTAAGAAAGACTTCATTGACCTGGTTAAATTCCCAGGATCCTCCGTTCTTTAGGCATAGCCTAAATGGCTGGTATCATCACTTACAGAAGTGTTGTGAACTTAATGGAGCTTATGGTGAGAAATAATGTTTATGTATTTTTATTTTTATCTATTAATTTCATTTCTCCATTAACATTTTGAAGTCCCCTTGTACAGAACTTCCCTTTGGTGGGGAGTGTACTTTTGTGGGTTCTTAGAAGACTCCACAGTGCTGGGTTTTTTCTCACTGCCTTGAGGTAGGTGATACCTTGACTGGCAGGCTGTATGTGCCATTGCTTAGCTGTGCATCCAAATGTTTCATTTGCTGTGCCTTAAATTAAAATAATGTTCATATGTGCTTGTTATCACAAGTGGAATAATTATATAACAAAAGTGTATAAAGGCAAAATGAAATTCCTGTCTTTATTCCATACTCCAAACTCCAACAGGTAATCAATGTTAATAACCTTTTTTTGCAACTTTCTCCTTGTTCATATGTATGCACACAAGCATACATGCAAATATGGGATGTCTTTTTTGTGTGTCTCTTTACTTAATTGAAACTATGGTCTGTTCATTACATTGACAAGTCATATATAACATGACTCTACCATTTTTTCTAATGCTTTTATTCAGATACAATCAGCATATTTAATAGCATGATTAATGACATAATCAAACAATCTTTGCTTTTTGTCATTTGCCTCTCACACTTCTTTTAACATTTACTTAGGGGATTTAATTTTTCCTTGCCTCTGGATGAGAACTAAGGTCACATTAAGTTTCTCAAATGCAGGCTCAATTACACAAATATAACATTCATTACTAGATGTTAATCAGATATCCAGACTTGATTTAACATTAAAATCTTCCTCTTTCCCTGTTTGGATCCACTTTATTATTTTGAGTTTTGAATCAAGATAGAATTATTGAACATCCTGTGAGAAAAATATTCAGCTTCACTTTCACATTGCTAACTGTGCCAACAACATTTATTAAATAAATGCTTACCCTTCTTACTCAAACGAAGTAACTTTTTTCTCCATTTGTACATATTAAATTTTCAAATATATAAGGTTGATTTACAGATTTTTCTGTTCTTTTCCATTGATCCGTTTCATTGATCTGTATCATAATACGATATTAATGTGTTTAAAGTGATTCTATTATATGACCCAAAGTGACTCTATTATATGACCCAATACCAGGTAAAGCAAGACTTCTTCCCTCACTATTTTTCTTTTTCATGCTTTCTCTGGTTTGTCTCTGGCATTTGGATGTCTTCACTAAATAATTGGATCCAATTCCCTTCCACCCCCACCATCCAGTTGGCATACTAATTTGAATTGCATTATATTTATATATTAATTTTGGGAAGTGCAATATTTTTATCATATCAAATATTCCTATTTAAGAACATGACATGCTTTTCCAATTATTCAGATCTTGTTTTATGTTTATCAGTAATATTTTATAGTTTTATTTTATAGGTATGTTTTTATTAAATTTATCTAGGCATTATGTGGTTTTTGTTGTTAGTGTGAATGTTATTTTCATTTCTACTTCTAGGAGTTTATGTCTAAGATAGAAAAAAAACTATTTATTTTCGTATATTTACCATGTAATAGCCACCTATGTGCTTCTTCTATTAATTCTGGAAGTTTTTGTGCATCTTTTAACTGGTACACAATCAGATCATTGGTCAATAAAAGTAATAATAAAAGTAATTTTATCTAATTTTTTCTCTTCTTTTCCAATGTTTATATGTTTTTAAAAACCTTATTTCATTTGTTAGCACCTCTGAGACATGGCATGATCAGGCATACCTGCTGACTAGTTTATAATTTTCATTGAAATTGTTTTAGTTTTGCTGTTTAGAATGATTTGATTTTAGTTTTTGTAAAAATGTCTACAATATTTAAGTGACATTCTATCTGTCTCAGAGTATTCATTAAGAAAAACTGATAAATTGTATCAGATGCTTTTTCAGCATCTACTGATGTGATCACATAATTTTTCTCCCTTAATTTCTTGATGCAATAAGTTACATTAAGAGATTTCGTGGTAATTGTGCCACCCTTGCATTCCTGAAATAAGCCTTTTTTGCTCATTGTGCAGTACTATTCTGATACGTTGTGGGAATCTCTTTACTCACATTTACTTAGAATTTTTGCATGTATATTAAATAGTAAGATCAATGTGTGTTTTGTGGCATCAGCTTTTGATATTAACATTATTCTTGTTTTATAAAAATTTTTGGTGATGTTTACACCTTTTCATGGATTGGAATAACTTTAAATAATAATAGAAGTAAGTATTTTTTAATTAAACCTTAGATGGAACACAGGTGTGAAGCGACTTGGTCTGGGACCTCTTCTGTTAGGATATCTATAATGATATTTTCAATCTCATCTATAGTAATTAATATATTTGTTTTAAGTAAGTTAGAAAACTTAAACTTTACTAAGAAGTTATTCATTTCCTCTAGGTTTTTAAATTTGTTGTTACTGAGTTCCATGGAGTATTATTTTATTTTATATTCGATCGCTTGTTCAACAACTTTGATTTTATTTATTTTTTTAAATTTTTATAGCATGTTTATGTTTACAGAGAAATTGAGCAGAAAATACAGATAGTTCCCATGCTCTCCTCCTACCCATATATACAGTTTCTCCTATTATTGACATGTTACATTAGTGTGGACATTCATTACAATTATTAAGCAACATCGATATTTTATTATTAACTTAATTTTACATTAGGGTTCCCTCCTTGCGATGTTCAGTTCTATGGGTTTTGCCTAATACATAATGTCATGGATTTCTATTACAGTATCATACAGAATAGTTTTGCTGCCCTAAAAATCCTCTGTGCTCCACCTGTTCATTCCTGCTCCCCCCTCATCCCCAGATGTTCTCCTGCCAATGTATCTATGGTCATCTCAGGCCTCCCATCCATGCATTCATTCAGGAACAGCCTCCCTGTCTCTGGCAAGGGAGAGTATCC
>NW_007742488.1:0-342 GCF_000696425.1 Galeopterus variegatus
TGGAAAAAGAGAGAAACTCAGAGGGTGACAAAACGGAAGGTGAGACTTGCTTGGTTCCACAAGTTAATTTTACTCCACTTACATGCAATACCTAGAATAATCAAATGTGTAGAGGCAGAAGGTAGAAGAGTGGGCACCAGGGCTGGGGGGAGGGGACAGGGGGCAGTTGTTGTTTCATGGGGTGCAGAGTTTCATTTTGGGAAGATGAAAGAGTTCTTGAGATAGATAATGGTGATGGTTGCACACAAATGGGGATGTAGTTAGTGCCACTGAACTGCACACTTAAAAATAGTTAAAATGGTCAATTTTATGTTATGTCTGTTTTACCACAATAAAAAAAAA
>NW_007742488.1:3732-3933 GCF_000696425.1 Galeopterus variegatus
CTGCAGGAAAAGACAAAGACAGGGGATGATAATAGTAACCCAAGGGAGAAGAGAGAGAGGGGAAAAAAAAAAAAGTATCATTTGGCTAAACAAGTCTCCAAATTACTTGCAGTATGGCATCTGAGCAATGAAGGAAGGGTTGGAAAAAGAGAGAAACTCAGAGGGTGACAAAACGGAAGGTGAGACTTGCTTGGTTCCACA
>NW_007742488.1:6019-7676 GCF_000696425.1 Galeopterus variegatus
AAAAAAAAAAAAAATCCCACCAACATTAAATAAATAAATGAAAAGGGTGATACGTCTAAGCAGAACTGATTCTACCTATTTATTGCTTGAAGCCAGCACTCTATCGAGTAGGAGACAGAATGATTATTTAAAAGCTCCTTTTTATCTCTGCGGCACCATGCAAGACTCAAATGAACCTTTCGCCAGGACACCGGAGATGTTAACACTCATCCTCCAAGATCCAATTTCAACCAGCGGAGCTGTTACCTAATCCAGCAACCATCACATATGATCAGGTTCCTGCTCCCCTGATGGAGCTCTGCGTCACCCCTCCCCTCCCCTGTCCCCGGCCCAACAAGCTTTTTCTGAAATAGGTTTTAAAGGGCCCAACCCCCTGTTTACACCAGCACACACAGGGTTTTCATGGCCAGGCAGGCCTGTACACTTGCACGACCCCCAAAATCTCATCAACCGTAGTGGCTTTGCAATCCACAAAAGGGTTGCCGTGAACATATTTGATCCATTTGGTAGTAATTCTTGAAGAAGGAGTTTTCTTCTCACAAATTTACCCCTTCACGGAAGAGACCAGTCAAGACAGGTAAGTGATTTATATAGACATTGTCACAGCCCTTTGAAAAGCATCTGATGTCACATCTACCTTGCTGCCATGGTTTGCCCGGGGGTTAATTCCTCGGTAAAACTCCCAAGATAAGGGAACTGTCAAAGCACTGTCGGGACTGCTCTCACCACTGGTCTCCTGCTGTTCTTTATTTATTTTTCTTCACACAAGGAGAAAAACAAACCAAACCCAAAGGCATATTCAAGATCAGATCGTTGGGGTGAGGGCTGCGTGTGGGTGGGTGGTTTTGTCCTTGGCTGAGCGATGCGGGTCTGGAGCAGCTACAGCCAATGTCCACTAGAGGGCACTCTTTCCTCACCAAGGATGGGTTGTGCTGAGCGGGACCTACTGTCCGGTCTCCAGGTTAGCGCGGGGGTAAATGCCCCCAACTCAGATTCAAATTTCCATGGAGGGGGGTGGGGGCCGCAGGTAGGAAGGAGAGGGGAGCAGACCTGCAGAGAGGGTTGTCTTCCGATGTGGGTAGCAGTCCAGGGACCCAGAGCTGAGCTGAGAGAGATAGAGGAAGATGTAGAGACAGAGAATGAGAGAGACAGACAGCAGACAGGTGGTTTGAGAAAGGGCATGAGGCGGCCTGGCCAGGGTGTGTGTGTGTGAAGGCAGGCCCTAACACTCTGTGGCCAGTCTGTGTTTGATTTGAAGGCACAAAGCTCCATATAGGGGTCTCTTTTGCCCATGAGGAGAGTTCGGAGCATGCAGCTCTCCTGGCCTCATTCCCAAGCCAGCTCTGCCAGCTCCCAGGCAGTCAGAACTCTGGAGAGAGGTATGCGACAGAAGCGTGAGTGTGCTGCCCTTGCATGTTTGGAGACAGAGCAAAGGGCTTGCCTCCTGAGAGCATCGGAGGTATATCTTTCATTTGTTCATAAAGCATTTGCAAGCACACACTGAACTGCACCACCTTATAAAACATGAAGTAATGGCACAGATTTACACAGCAGATAACTGAAGGTCATGAATGCAAAATAACTTTTTCAAAATCGAAGCACGTGAGACACAGCCAAGACTAGAACCCAGGTCTTTAGCTCTTAGGCACTTTATCCT
>NW_007742488.1:8997-9989 GCF_000696425.1 Galeopterus variegatus
AGGGGTGACTTTTCCTGCATTTGCATCTCCCCATATGACCTCACAGAGCCTCTGGCACTAAACTTCTATTCCAGTATTTCTTAAGAGAAATATAATAAAGAGGGAAGGAGAGAAGGAGGGTGTAGGATGGTGAGATCCGAAGGTCTTTGCTGCAGCCTGTTCTTAGCCGGGCAGCCAATCTCCTTTATGTGCTCTTTCCCCTACTCCCCATCACAGGTGGACCAGAACCACATGCCGTTGGCGAGAAGGTTGTTCTCTTTGCCATTTCTTCCATACCCACTTCAAAAACATGTCAAATCTGCTTTTCCAAATCTGACAATTCTAAGCAAATAAAACCACACTGGGATTAAGCCAGAGCTTCCTGGACCCAGCCTGGTATGTTCGCAGTAAGCCAACATTACCCATGACGAAGGCTCTAGGTGCTGGGGAGAGCCTGATATGTGACTGGTACCTGGGGAAGAATCCTGGTGAGGGCTGTCAATAGGCCTGGCTGAGAAGGGGCCACACATACAGTGTCACCACAAATGGGCCCTCTGAGGAATGCTCAGTTCAAATAAACAAATTACTGACTGAGCACTTACAAGTTGTCAAGAATGAGCCGGGCTCTGGGACTTCTGAGACGAATTGAACATGGGCTCTGACTTTGAGAAGCCCTCGGTGTACATCCTTCTAGTCCCTTCCTACACTACACCAACTGCCGTGAGGCCTGTGGACAGGCGAAATTGCCAGAGCAAGTGGCTGGCAACTGAAAAGTTCCAGTCCATACGCACTCTCTTCTCTTTCCTTTGGTTTTTTCATTTCCTGCAAGCACAAGTATATCCACAAACTGGAAACATCTCAAGTTGAGGAATAATTACAATATAATTGGATTCTTCTAAACCAAAGGTGGGACCAAAATTTTCCATTAGTCTCTTGAAGCTTAGAGTAGTGTGCACTGTTCTTCACTCCTAACTCTCAACCCCCTAGTTTGTTAAATCAAAATGCTCTTTTTT
>NW_007742488.1:12000-12811 GCF_000696425.1 Galeopterus variegatus
GGGGTAACCCATGATGCAAGAAACAGTTTCTTACTTAGTTCTACAGAAAAAGCATGAAAAATGTGGAGCCACTGGTTGGTGGCTTGTTGTGCACAACGTGGAGATGAAAGCTTCTCTCTGCAATGGAAATTCCTAAAGGAAGGAACCCCAGAGAAAGCAGGGACGATTCTCAATGCTCTCTTGCCTTAAGTGAAATGTTCTGTAGCTCAGATTCTCAATGAGGCACCTAACACACTGCCTCGTTTTTTTCCTAGAGCTAATAGAGGATAGATTTCCTCTCCTACCATATTGTCATACCCCCCAAAATCTAAGGATGAGCACAGGGCTCTCTTCTGTTAGTTCCACAGCATGGCACAAAGAACTGCACTAAAATAAGCCTTGGGGGTCTCAGTACGAAGCCAAATACAAGAGCCCCACCGTGTGACTTTGCCTTCCTTAATCTCAGTTTTCTTATCACCAAACAGTTGATACTAATATCAACTGTGCCATAATTCTTATTAAGGATTAAATAGTTATTTTTACAAAAGTACATGTCAGTGCTCGGTAACTGGTAGGTTTTCGATTGTTGGTTAAATCTGAATTGATCCCATTGATAAAAGGTTCCTTTGGGAAGAATACAAAAAAGCAGAATAGATTTAGAGTTAAGAGTTTGGTTTCTGTATGTTAGGGACCTGCAACACAAAAGATGCCAGGAGAAGCCAGTGCGTGTACACACGCGCGCACACACACACACACACACACACACACACAACTATCCTGTGCTTCCAGGAAAGCTCATCCTGATACCAACACAGGCTATGAAATCAATCAA
>NW_007742488.1:14369-14820 GCF_000696425.1 Galeopterus variegatus
ATCTCTTCCAACTCCACAAATCATGGGAGACTACTACTACTACTGGTAGTACACCTGCACCCTGCTGGAGTAGGCTTCCTTTCCAGTGAGATGGAAATGCAAACCCGTGTCAGGGGATGGCCACAGACAGAGGGGTGCAGACCAAGGACCCACAGAGAAATGACATCAGGATGGGAAATTGAAAATCCCAGCCAGGGTCACAGGGGGATATGGAGTCAGGAAATGAGGTACAGTCCTCTGACTCACTCTGTCCCTACTGCTTCTTTGCCTTGGTCCTTCTGTTTCTCTCTCCACAGAACCATGATTCCTTTGAATCTATAAGAGGATGGAAAGCTAAAGTGTAGGACAGAAAAAGGGCAAGTGTGTTTTGATTGAACAGGCAAGAAGAAAGGACTCACTGAATCTCACAACTACCATTCCCACCACTACACCACTGATCATAATAAGATCG
>NW_007742488.1:16619-17209 GCF_000696425.1 Galeopterus variegatus
GGGGAAAGCTAAGTTCACTGAACTGTGAACCTGCAGGCAAATATAAGAGGCAGAGCAAAGCGAGACTAAGTTCTAACAAACTACTTAAAGCTGAGCACCTGTAACTTGCCTTCCTATATAGAGATTGTACTGGGATATTTCTTTACACCACAGTAAAATAAGGTTTTTACCCTAACCAGCCTACTCAATTTGTCAGGTGTAGAGGACTGGAAGAGAGATTGCAACGCACCCTACTTAGAGAAGAAAGTACCTCCATTCACTCTGGTGGTAGCAAAATCCCCCAGCTGAGTCACACCAGGTCTATTTATAGGAGCCCCAGGTCCATTTCAAAACACATGGCAATTAACTTTCCTTTTTCCATGATCACAAACAACACCTGTGACCCTAGACAGTCATCTCACAAATGCATACAAGGTCAGTCAGGGTCCTTCAGGGAGAGTATGTGGATGATCCATCACCACGCGTTACAAAAACCACCCCAAGCACATGTCTTGTTGCTAATGAGTCGTTCATGCCATCCTCAGACTCCAGGAGCCACAGAATATACAGGCAAACAGCCTGCAGGAAAGCAGGAGGCTTTTGCTGCTTCT
>NW_007742488.1:18039-19928 GCF_000696425.1 Galeopterus variegatus
CCTTGTTGGTAGTGCTTCCCTGAGCCGCACTCTGGACTCATGGGACAGCCCCTAGCAAGCTTTACCTATTTCAATGAGGACACTGAGGCACAACACCCAGCAAGTCCCCTGCAGAGAGTAGACTCCAACTGTCCCCTTTGCAGGGGCTCACACTAACTGGGGTAACAGATGTATGGGAATCTTAGAAGACAAATTTGCTTTTCTCTTTCGGTGCTGCCTACTTTCCCGCAGTGTTCTGCTTGACTCTGCCAGACTGGTCATGTCCACTTATGTTTAGTGACAGCCTTACAGCTCAGTTAAAATAAAAATCTCAGCCTGCAGAAAGTGTTACTGGCCTGTACAATTTCACCAATATTGCTCTTCCTACAAGGACCCAGGTTGGTCTCTCAGTCAACTGTTCATTCAACAAAATATACTTGAGTATCTATTCTCTGCCAGGACCTATATTTCAGCTGGGGAGACTTGACCAGAAATAAGACAAGTTTTCAGAATTACAGGGGGAAGAGCTAATATACAAAGTGAAATTGATAGAACAGACATATGGACAATGGGGTGTGGGAGAATGGAAGAAGCCATGGTATCGTCTTTCGTGGGAATTAAACTTTACAAATCAATTTGTCAAAAATTAGCTCATTTGCTTTTATTCTCACAGAATGTTACTGGGTATCATTAACCCCTTTACTGAGATGAGAAAACTACATACTGGGAGTCAGAATGGCCCAAGGGCACACAACTAGTTCTGCAGGTGACTTAGTTCAGGGCTTTCTTGCTACTGCACAGCTGCTCCAATCACGGCAAGGATGGTAGCGAGCAAGGCCAGTGCCCTGAAGAAATAACAGCGCTGAACCTCAAGTAGCAGCTGGCAGTTTTCACAGAGAGGAGGCCCGTGTGAACATTCATGCCACCTTTTGCAGAATTTCATTTCTCTGCTTTCCTGCACTAACTTAAACCAAGAAAAACTACTAACAACACAAGATGGTTTTCCCAGCCAACACTCTCTAACCCATTCTCTTTTAAAGTAAACCAAAAGTCACAGAATTGTTTACACACCACACCATTAAAAGTTACAGTTGTGCAAACACTTTTTTTAAAGCTGAATTTGACGTCACTTTTTGTGACAGCAGCTGTGGAAGTGAATTAGAAGTTACTTTGCCGTTGCTCTGTTTGGTAATGAACAGTGTTGAGTTGCTAGCATAGGACCTTGGCTGGAAGGTTTGAGCCACCCTGCAGTTCCAGGCTCTGTTCCCAACTGGCAAACCAGAACTACGGGGCCACCTCTCTTCCCTCGTGTGCTATCAAAATGACGAGTAGGCTCATAGAAAAAGTGAGAAGAAAGGCACTGTGATGTTCTCGAATGAAAGATGCCCCTAGCACTTGTATCAAGATCGTTGAATGTATACATAATATATATATATATATATATATATATATTTTCCTTTCTAAATGGAACCATCTCAGCCTATCCTTCTCGTCTTCAAAAAAGGTGATGGAACCACGACAACATTAGGAAGTAAAATAGCTAATGTTAAGATTTTGTTAACCCAGGAGAATTGTGTTTAAGCTTTCCTCTTCTGAAGAGGATCCCAGGAAACTGACTTTGGTATAGACCTAGAGATTTCTAATTTAGGCGGACATTCAAACAATGCTGCTGGTCCGAAAACTCAGGATGGCAGGAACACGTTGGAGATTGGACAGTTATCCAGCCTTTAAGTGACAAGGATATAAAGAATTATGAACAAAATAAAAAGCAGGAGTTTTCTTAATTCCTCCTTCCCTTGTTGCTACTACTGCAGTCCTGTGCTTGGTAGGGCCCTAGACTTTTGAAACACTATGGTGGGTGCTGACGTCCTATGAGAAAATGCTCAGAGTTTAGCTCCATGCTCAGAGTC
>NW_007742488.1:20948-21543 GCF_000696425.1 Galeopterus variegatus
CTAAATTACTAAGCTCATAGATGCATTAAACCCTTAAAATTAAATAAGGGAAAGTTAATCACTGCACGTCAAAGAAACCTTTCATTGCACAAATCAGGCTTAAAACTTTGCAGTCCCTTTTTATAGCTCTGTTTTAGTGTGCAAAACCCCTCGTGGTTGCCTTTGGATTTTTCCTAGAACTATAAATTAATTTAAGTTCACGAGGAAAAGAAATCCCCCCAAGGGTACAATTTATCCATTTGGAGAATATGCTGATCTTTTAAGAAACAACTATTTCTCTACAAAAGGTAAAGAAAAGAGGAGAGTTTAGGGAGGAAAACAGGACTAACAAAGGAAAATGGAAAAAAAAAATGTCAGGAGAGAAGAGGGAGATGAAATAACACCCAAGATGTCTGTGGATCAAGAGGCATTACATGGACCAGATGTCCCAGAGATGAGGACGGAGCACGGTGGCCCTTCCTTCTAAATCACATGCTACACTACCTGTGGTTTTGCAGTGTTTTTGTTCTGCCTGTAGCTGACAATGCTCTTCACACCTATGGAACACCTGTGTCCCTGGGGATTTAGATTCTCTGCTTCAAAGAAAGAAAGTCAG
>NW_007742489.1:0-12191 GCF_000696425.1 Galeopterus variegatus
CCCCTTTAACAAGTCTACCATGTATGTGAAAATCAGAAGAGGTATAAAAATTTTACATGTAAAGCTAAATTCCTTCAGTCTTAGTTACACATTTGGTTGTCACTAAAGTTTTAATTGGCTAAAATTAAGCCCCTTATTTTCAATGAAACTATGTAAAGTTTTCATTGCACAGGAGCTACTTCATTCACTCTGTTTGTGGTCCCTTAGAAATGAAAGCCAATATGGTTTTGCATATATGTAGTCCTACTTTTTGAAAATAAATTCGGGGTTAAGATGAGACTGAGATTTACAGTCTATAAAACGTCGAAGATAGAAAATTTGCTACATTTCTAAGGAAGAATGACGTCCTGTGGGACCATAGATAGCA
Source organism: Galeopterus variegatus (assembly GCF_000696425.1). Taxonomy (NCBI): domain Eukaryota; kingdom Metazoa; phylum Chordata; class Mammalia; order Dermoptera; family Cynocephalidae; genus Galeopterus; species Galeopterus variegatus. The sequence goes on from NW_007742489.1 coordinate 368, forward strand.
ATTAGGGTAGCAGTGAAAAGGGGCTAGAAAATTCTAGACGGCCATCAACACCAGAGCGAAGAGTACATTTTAAAATCATTAGTCAACAGGAAATGATTATAAGTATTTAGGAAATGATATGGCATGATTAGTGTTTTGTTATTAGGGACAGTATTTTGGCAGCAATGGGTAGGATGAAAAGCAAAGGACAGAAGGACTGGGAAACGTGGTACCGTGTAGGGCTGAGCATCAGGCTCTGGTTTCAGACAGGCCTGGATTTGAAACCCAAGCCGAATAAGCATAATTTCACTAATCACCATCAGGCCCACATAGAGGTAGGTACCAGGAGCAGCAAGGTAACACCTGCCCCTCAGGCTCTGAGCTCCAGCTCCACAGAGTCCCTCTGCTCAGCTCCTGGGGTTCCAGAAGCAGCCAGGGTCATCCTCTCCTCAGAGGTTTGAACCTCTCCCTCCAGCTCCTAGGGTCTGATATTCCCAATCTACACCACCTTTTCTCTTTAGCCCTAGTGGATCTGTTTCGTACAGTTATCATTTCTGGGTTACCTCAGTACCTTTTTGTTTTTTCAGAGCATGTGTGAGCCAATTTCTATATCAGATCTCTCTACTGCTGTACCTAGTGTGTTTTCCATTGTCCTGGCTGAAGCCTGACTGACAGAATGAGGGTGAGCAGGTGTGTTATCTATGTAGACAACGTGGCAGGAACATTGAAGCATAAGAGTGTGGGGCAAGGTCAGGGAAGACAAGTGGTAGGATGTGAATAGACAGCACAGCTGAGCATGAGATGTCCTGCAAATTAAGCTGGAGGAGAATTAGGGTGGGATTTCAACGCCATATTAAGTATTCGTTATATAGAAGCAAAACCGAATTCTATAGCTTTCATCACCTATACCAATAATTCTCTCAGGAACACAATGGTCTAGTTTAATTTTTTAAAAGTTACAGACTTTGAAAATATATGGAGACTCTTAAGCTTCCCCATCAGGTTGAGTGTCGTATAGGGGCGTCTGGGGAGATGTCTAGCAGGCAGATAGATGCATGCTTCAGAGCCTCATGAGACAATCCAGGCTAGATATATGTATTTGGGAATCATCATAAAGAGACAAAAATTGATTTATGGGGGTCACTGAAGTCACCCAGAGAAGGGGCAGCAAGTGAGAGAGCAGAGTGTTTACATAAGGCAAGAAGAAGCAATCATAATTATTTCTCGATCCAGTTCCTGTGCTTTAAACAAACCAATCTGCTTCCTGTCATATGTCGTTTATTAATTCCTGCCTATGTCTCTGGAATAAGTTAACTGCTGTTTTCCAGCAGCACTTGCTGAGGAGGCAACATGGGGTAGTGGAATAAGCGTGGGCTTCAGGTCATGGGGGTGACCATCGTGGGGTTCGAATCATAGCTCTGCTTCTTAATGGTAGGGGTTCTCTAACCTCTAGGATTCTCTGTTTTCTCTTCTGTAATATGAATAATGACAATACTTTCCTCTTAGGGTTGTTGTATGAAGAGTCAAGCAACAAACATTTGTTGGACAGCTACTAAACATCAGTTGCTGCTAGGCAGTCACTACAGGGAAAAGAGGAAGAAGAGTATATCAGCCTGTTTCCGTTGCTTATAACAGAATACCTGAAACTGGGTAATTTATAAAGCAATAAAATTTAAGGGAAATCTGAAGTCCAGGGAACACAACTGGTGAGGACCTTGTTGTGGGTGGTGACTCTCCACAGCAATGCAGGTTATCACATGGTGAGAGTGGGCTGAACGAGAGAGAGCTAAGCTGCTTGCTTTCCTTATAGAGCCATGATAACCATGCCGGTGACTGCCCATTAAACCGCCAATGGATTAATCCGTTCATGAGGGTACAGTCCTCACAATCTAATCATCTCTTAAAGGCCCCACCTTTCAATTAACGTAATAAGACTTTCCAACTTCCTTTTTTTTGCCGTAATTTTTTTATTGCTTATGAATATTCATGTGATACAAAGCTGATTGTCACCCCTCATGCCCATGATGTGGGGCCAGATTCATACTGGTTGTGTACCCATTACCACAAATGGTATTTGTACCCCGTGTCCTCCACCCAATTATTCCCAACCTCCCTCCCTCTCCCCACTTCCCTCCCACTCCACTTTGTAGCCCAAGGAATGTTCTCTCTCTCTGCAAGTCCAACTTCTTAACACTGTTACAGTGAAGATTAAGTTTCCAATGAGTTTGGGGGGGAAACTCAATCAACAGCAGAGTTCACAGTTCAATGGGACAGACAGATATGTTATCAAATGAATATAATGCTGTATATAAAGTGAAGCAATATAGAGTGTGTAAGGTACGGGGCAGGGAAGGATTGATGGAAGAGATATTCACCTTCAAGCTGAATCTCGAGGAACATGTGGAAGTTAATTGAATGAAAACATAGTAGTATGCTATTTGAAATTTAATGTCAGGTGCTTAGTAAAGGAGTTTGCTTTTCCTTCTACTACCTCTTTCTAGCCTGGCTCAAAATTCAACCATTTTGGAAAGATTTCCTGAGCCAATTGGCTTCCTCTGTATCTCCCTTTAGGCCTTTACTCTAATTCACTTGAGCATACATATACTGTTTTGTGTTTATGACTTTTGCCTTCGGGATATACTTGATAATTTCCCTTATACTTTAGTAGGTGTCCCTATTTTATCATTTTAAGTAAAGATAAAATGTATTTTTAAAATGTACTCTTCTCTCTGGTGTTGATGGCCGTCTAGAATTTTCTAGGGTTCTTTTGATTCTGCAACAGTGTTCAACATCTAGTAAATAATAAAATTTTCAGTTGTTTTTCTCATCATAGAAATAGCAGGCTATTTCTCTCAATGAAAAAGATTTTCACAAAATTATTCTTAATCAAGACCATTCTCTTACAAAGACTGTAGAAGAAGGTCAACACTAGTTGTGCCACATGAAGACCGCCGAGGATATGACAAGGGCAGCCTCCATAGTGCAGTAGGGAGTGGATGCCTGCGAGCGGAGGGCCGGCCAGAGACTCTGAGATGAGCAAGGAATGACAGCCTCCATGGATGGATCTCCAGAGGTTTTGCTGTGAAGGTAGCAAATCAATATGGTGGTACCTACGAGGACAGCATACCCCATTTTTCAGCAAAGTATTTTCATAATCTGTGAAAAGGAGAGGGGCAAGTTTCTTGACTTTAGGGAAGATGAGGCATTTTTGTTTCATTCAGGGAAGGGCAGGCTGGCTGTGGCATCTCTCATCCATTGACAGCCTGTGTTGTGTCTGCATATTTTTTTTTGTCTGGGTGATTCTACTTCCTCTGTCACCTTATGTAGCAGGAGTCTGAGAACTCCATGTGTACATCTTAAACACAAAGCAGATCTGCTTGATCCTCGAAGAGGGGGTGAGAAGTTTTGCTTGTCTGATCCCTTTGGCCTCCCTCTGTTCTGTTTTGGAAACACTGATCATTGCAGAGTGTTTTCCAAACCACATTCACCTTCGCCCCTGAGTTATGCTTCACAAAAGAGACCGGTGCAAAGTGACTTTTAAAATGTCCTCACGTGATCAGTGGTTTCAATTCGGAATCTGGTGCTGGTTTATGGAAGAGATGAGAAGGAAATTTTTCCTGTCCTGGGGATTTTGTATGTTTTTCTGTCTCTTAGATATTTTCCTTTAAAATGTGGTTGTGAAAAGCAGATGTTCAGTAAACCTGAAAGTCTTGGAAATATTCATCATTGCACGGTAACTCAATACCTCAGGGTAGACACTGTTTGTTGTAGCAAAACAGATCTTTTTCTGTGCCTACTATAGAATTGTAGCCATTGAACTGATGCAAAATATAACCTCTAAATTTAGCCTTCATTCAAATCCATTTATTGTTTAAAAAAAATCATACAATGCCAATTAATTTTTTTCTTTCATAAGTCAACTGCATATTTATTTTGCTGACTAGAGAGAGTCAAATAAAAAAACACCAAAAATATTTAATTTTTGCACTAAATTTCCCAAGTTCCTCTTAAAAACTTACTGAGATCCCAACATTTCCTCTTATAGCAGTGTCCAATGTCTGGCATGTTGGCAACATATAGTAAAATGCCATTATAACTACTATTATAGTGTATTAAGGAGAACTAGAAATGCCCAGGACATCAATTATAGCTCACTTTTGTAAGGTGACCTTGAATCTTAATGTAAATAAAGTTACAAACATTAAAAGTTTAAATTTTCAACTACCAGAAACATTAAAAATAAGGAATGTTTGTTCAAGTTATTGTTCTAGTGACAATAATGTGTTGAAACCACCTTTGGTTTCTGACATCTATGTAAGGACTGTAATTCATTACATTGATTTTATATTGAAGAAATAAATTTGAAACAAACATTTTGTTCCAGCAGAGGCTGATATTCATAACTGGTTTCTTGAATACCAGGTAGCTAATCCGTCATGGATATATTAAAAAGTTATTCATGATTTTCTTGCTTGAAGTAAATAAAAATGAAGTAAATTAATAGAGGCCGTTTGGCTGGGGTGTACGTGATGTTACAATGATACAGTGCTGATAATAATTTCTGCTGGGGAAATATAGCAGCTGTCTTTTACTTTCACCAAAGTAATAAATAAACAAACTTTCATCTCATATACAGTCTTTCTTTGGTTTGTTACTTTCTGGAAATTGCTTTGAAAGTTAATTAGAATTGTATAAAATATAGCCAGCATGCCATTTCCTAAGAACAGCACACAACTGGGGAATACTTTATCAAAAAGCAGAATGTTTATTTCACTGGCTAGATTTGCCAGTGTATTCCTACGGTGGCAACCCAATCTTTTTTGAGTAACCTGGCTTTCCTGCCCCCATTTAATCTTAAATTTGTGCATTGTGGTTTGTCAACTTGTGAACTTCTGGTCTCTAATGTTAGCAATATTATGTTGGCTACTTGCATAATGATAACAACCATGATAGTGCCTCATCCCAGAGTGTGTTCACTTGATGCTCCATCACTTGATTTTACTAATCAACCAAAATTTATTGTTCTATAGAGCTAGTCCCTTTTAGTCATAATCATTCCATATTAAATCATCAAAATGCAGCTTCAGGCTAAATAAGCAAGAATCCTTTTGGATGCTTATATATGACACAGAAAAATGAGGGCCATGTGTATTCCACAGTATAGGCTGAGGTTTGGGGACAGTAGGGAGGAGGGGCTGTAACAGGTGGGTGGAGAGACAAATATACAGAAGCAAAGGAACAGTCATATAGGCAAAGAGTCAGTGAGTTGTATGCGTAGGATTTCACGGAGGATCAATCTCAACCTTTTTCTAGATGTCAGTCTTTTGAGTATCTGGTTAAAACTGTGATTAATCCTTTAAATAAAAGCAAATGTGCACACACAAAAAATTTTTGCATACAATTACTAGCAGTTCTTAGATTTCCGAAGTCTCAGGTTAAGAACTACCACCAGGACCAGTGGGGCAGGGGTTTCAGAGCAGAAAAAAGACAGAGATCATTATATTAACCTAGAAGGAATCTCTAAAAGAAATAGGTAATAAGATTGTAATGAGAAGTCAAAGGGTTCATATAAGGCAAAATAATGGGATTGAAGCAATAATGGCAAGACAATACAAAATAGAGCCGCAGAGAAATTATCTGGAAGGTTTGTTATTTAACGGAGAATTAAATTGTTGAGAAAATTGTTCAGAAAAACTAACTTTTCCAGAACTCACTCTAAAAGAGACACAGTTTTGACATATCTTGAGGGATCTTGGCAGACCCTTGGCTCCCCAGGGTGCTAGAGTTGCTGACTACATCAGGATCAGAGGGGATGTGGTTGCTCTTGACAAGACAGAGTTTAAAGAAAGTTAGATATTTCATCTCATGGTGATTTTGGGGATCTACTGAGAGAGCAGAAGCAGGGGTCTTGAGTTTAGATTGGAAGGGAAGTGTATTTGGACCATGGATGAAAGTAAGCAGTTTCTAGTGTCCTTCAGCTACTCAGTGTGAAGGGGATCATGGTGGGTGGAGGGTGCAGTCCTCCATTGAACTGAGGGCAGGACACAGCATGGTTTGCAGAGGATGTGCCTGTACACTTATGCTGATTTGGTGACATAACAATCAAGAGACTCAAGTCATAACTGTAGATTTACCCTGAACTTTGTGCATCTGACTAAGTTATTTTACTTCTCTGGACCTCTTTTTCCTGCTCAGAAAAGGGCCACAGGAGGACAAAATGATCTCTAAGATGTCCTCCAACTGTAGATGTCTGTGGTACTGCAGAGAACAGAAATGAATGGAAAGAAGAGCTACAATGCATCAACAATGTTTACTTACTTTCAAAACAGATTTCTCTCTTTTATGATGATTCTGATGCATTAAGCGTGTTGATTAATATTTTTAAGTGCATTAATATCATCAATTTCCTAAAACAGAAGAATGACAACTCTCCTAGGGAAATCTTGATGACTGTGTGTTTCTACCAGCAGTCGGGAGTCAGCAATGTTATTTAACCTTTAAAAAAGCAAATACTTCATTTATGTATTATGTTTGCTGTGTGGAAACTTACCACCACCAGCTTCAGCCACAGAACATTCTATAAGAAGCAGTTGTGGTTTCCAGACGAAGGCAAGTGGACAGTGTTTTCTGAGGCTGCTTCAGGGAGCATCTGAGGTATTTCAGTACATTCTGCATCTTGGCACAGGGAACCTGTTATGAATTCTCTGTGCCTGGCTGGCCGTCTCCTACCCAAATTATTACCTTCTTATTTTGGCAGACTAGAACAACTGAGAACACGTGTGGGATGAAAGAGCTGGTTCCAGTGGTCTCAGCAGTGCCTCACGTCTTCTGCTGAGTAGATTTTGCAGAATGAGGCTGGAAGGGCCACTTTGAGGACCTGACTCTAATCTCTGCATTAAGCAAAGAAAGACCCAGCTCTTTTTATTCCTTAGCTGGAGTCTGGGGTCTCACAATGCCACTTATTTTTTCTTAAGTGGAGTGAAGATTGTACTACTAAGTAAAGAATACTTATTTCATGTTGACATGTACTTTGTATGTCGTATGTAGTAGGACATTGCTCAACACATACTTTGTTATATGCAAACCTGCCAGTCTTTGCTTCTTGTATAAAATTTCTTAGATAATTGTCTTATAACATTTTATATAAGAAAGGCTTATTTGACCATGATTGCTGAAAAAATGATTTGAAGAAGGGGAGGCATATATCATCTAAGGTCTTTTAATTCACTTGGTGATTAAAATGTGGGACAAATACTAAATGTAATATGAATTCAGACTAAAACGAGAAATGTGAGTCCGTTCCAACTCTCTGTTGGGCAGATGCCATTCACAGCAGTTCCCAACCTGTGTTTTCTGGGTGTCTGGGGAATTAAATGCACAGAGTTATTTAACAATATCTGTTGCTCAATATGTATAACTCAATGAGTCTGATTCAATGAAAGTATCACTTTTCTAATGTGAAATTTTTTTACTCTTGTGTTTTTATCTTACATTTTTTTAAAAAGGAAAATCTCATATTCCTAAAATTGTTAGTTCTAGTTGCCATATTTAAAATGTGTTAAAATATAGACAAATGGAAAAATGTAGAAGACAATAAACAGGATGATCCAATATTAATATAGTAGAAAGATCAGTGGTTTTTTCATGAAAACATTTACAGTCTGGTCTCAGCTTTATGATCTATTATGTGTGTGATCTTGAGGAACTTACTTTATCTCTATAAAAGGGATAGCTTAATAGGGTAGGCAAAATTGTAAGTTGGCCCCTATGATTCCCACTACCTGGCACATATGCCCTGTATAATCTCCTCCTGTTAAGTCTTGTTGGCACCTGTGAATATGAGGGGATAATACTCCAGTAATTAGTGATACTATATGTTATATGGAAAAGATGAAGAGATTTTAATGATGTAATAGTGATTAATATTGGGGAGGGGTGATTTGAAGAAAGCTTTATGGGTCTCCTGAGTGCAATGCACTGCTTCTTGATCTGAATGCTGGTTACTTGGGTATGTACAGTTTACTTAAATTCATAGAGCTATGGAGTACTTTCTGGATGTTTACTGTGTTTCAGTAAAATATAACATTTATATGTACTTTTAAAAAGATATTTTTCTTTTAAGCTATTAACATTATCTAAATGATAATTAGTATAAAAACTTACAAAAAAATTAGATAAAGCTAACACTAATTTGTTTTAAAAAGTATTTAAACTTTATTAAATATTTTAATTAAATTAACACTATTCACACTGCTAGCATTCGATGTTCATCTAGTTGCCAGTGAAAGTACTGATTTTATGCTTCATGTAATTTACATCTAGTTCCACATATATTCAGATTGAAGAGTAATATGATTTGTGGAATATTGCAAACTTCTTCAACCACCATCTGCCCCTGATTTAAACACTATGCTAATTGATGAGTATTTGTTCTGAACTGAAGGTCTGTGCCTTCTTCCCATGCATATGTTGAAACCCTAATTCCCAATGGGATGGTATTAGGAGGTGGGGCCTTTGGAAGGTTATGAGTCTTATGGGTGGAGCCCCCATGATGGGATTAGTGTTCATAAAGAAAAGAGAGAGACTATAGCTTTCTCTCTCCCCACCTGTGAGATACAAGGAGAAGTCTGCTGTCTGCAAACCAGGAAGTGGGACACCTTCCTGGAAACACCAGATTTGCCATGCCTTCCAGCCTCCAAAGTGGTGAGAAATAAATGTTTGCTGTTTAAGCCATCTGGTCTATGGTATTTTTGTTATAGCAGTCTAAATTGACCAAGGCAGTACTCACAGAGCCACGAACTGAAACATGAAAAGAAGCAAGAACATAAACTCCTGGAACTACTAGGAAACAATATTTCATTATTCAATAATTCACTGTTTTCATACTATCTAGAAGAAAGAATTGTTAAATTAATTAGCCTTTTTCTTACCTGAGAACTGCTATCCTATCCAGATCCTCTCCAACTTAACTAAAGCATTACCTATTTCTGATAAAAGCAAATGACAACCTGCAATCTTCATGGCATTCAGATGCAGTTGACATAGGAGGTGCTCAGTTTCCCTGGACTCAAATTACAGGACACTCCTCTGGGTTACAAGCCATTCCTCAAGATTTTGGGATCCTCCTCTAGGCCTTCCCCTAGAGGAAAGTTATTGTTGCTAATTAGACCTATTTTCAGCACCAAAGTGGGGAATATGAAACAACAAAGGTCTGCATTATGCACATCCAGTGCTGGGCATGCTCCGTAGAGAAGAGTTATACAACCCTGGTAGCTGAATGACCTTCCACTTGGGGTGCTAAGCAGCACAGAATATCCTTGAGTATCTTCAATATGTATGATAGGATTTGACCAATAAACATGCTGCGAATGGAGACCAACTGAGCATGTACAAGACTATGTTACATAACGAGGAAACACCCCCTTAATTGAATATTCATTAGATAATGAAACTATAAAAGCCAAATCCAAGCAGAAGGCAGGGTTGTTGCTCACTTTACTGGGACCAACCTGCACTTCGCTTGCTGAGGTGTCTGTGCCTTATTTCTGTGTTAAGCTTACTTTTATCAAGCAGCTGTTCACTGTCTTGAGCCAGCCTGCACTCTGTACTGAGCTTTAAGTGTGTATTTCTTACTTTTGTATTAAACTTGGTGTGGGCCCTGCTCAGTCTCCGGAGCTCTGCTGCACTCTCTCTGTGGAACCTGTACCTCTTATTCATTATATTAAACCTGTTCTCACTTTCTACTGTGACTCTGCTCTTGAATTCTTTCCTGTGGTGGAGTCAAGAACCTGGTCAGAGGACATGTGGGTGGAGGCCTGCTATTGGGACCCCCAGATCCTTCCTCTGACGTCACAGTCAGTCACCTTTTGTTACAAAGACATAGGACTCAAGATGCGGAGAAATGGTTTGCTGAGGCTGAACAGTCTCAAGAGTAAAAGAGGATCCTTGGAGTTCCAGGTCACATCCTGCCAGCACTGGGGGCAGGACCCTGTGTGCAGAGGTTCCCTTATGTTCTTTAGTAAACGTGTTCATTCCTTTATTTTGTTTATGATATGTGGGTCCTCTAAAAGAGGTCAAGGCAGAACCTTGTTTTGCTTGTGTCTAAGGGCAAGACTGATGAACAATACTCAGATTTAATTGAAAAATTTAGCATATTTTGAAGAGGAGAGATTCATAATGTCATTCAATGCTATAATAGGTAAAAAAANGTATTTAACAGCAAAGTTTTATTTTTCTTCTCTTACCTAAAGTTCCAATTGCATTTTATCATTTATTTTCAGGTTGGTACTTTTCTTTAGACAAAGTTTTTGCTTATACATATTTATCAAAATAAAAACAAAATATTTTTGTCTTTCTATATTTTCCTCTCTTTCATCAATCACATTGTAGCGATATTTTTCCTAACATAAACTTCTCAGAAAAATGCTTCCTAACATATCAGTATTGCTTCTGCTTCCTAATATTGAGTATTGCTCAGTTATGTTCACAAAAAGGCAGCTCCTTTTTAAGGCAGTTCAGTTTTTTCATTCTCTGGTATGGTTAGTAAATATGACATTATGGGTAAGATTGCTCTAATTTTTAAATAAAAGAGTTTCCATGATGTTATCAATTACCAAACTCAATAATTATATATCAAATTCAGTTGGAAATTTACATAAGTGGAAACTGTAATTCAGCAGTGCTCTGAAGCTGTTGTTCCTGGGATTAATACTACAATATAATTATAGAACAGCTCTTAATAGATTGGTGTGCCTTGAGTATTGTATAATGAGAACACAATTGTTAATTTAATAGGTTTCATAACAAACAATTCATGAGATGATAATAGTGATTTCAATAAAAATTAATTTAGTGTTNTGAAGGATTTCATGGTAAGGTAGAAGTGTAATGTCTATTTCTTTAGAAGGGGATGTTGCTTCATTTAGAGGAAATAGAGAAATCATATCAGTATCTAGAAATTATATTTATATAAGAATAAAATGAGCCTACTAATTATTTCTCTCTCCTTAATTTCTTTTGATGACAGAGACTCTGTATAAACTATAAGCTATAAACTTTCAAAATTGGTGGTGAATTAAAATTTTATTTTGTTTTAGAATATCTTTGAAAATTTCTTCATAAAAATTAAAACAGACACATACAACAATTCAATGAATTGCTTCCACGTTAAATCATTTTAGGGGTTTGGTTTTTACATGGAATTTCAAAATTTTTTAAACTTAAAATTGCCATTTCTTTACTAAAGTATATGAAAATCTTTGTAGTGCCATCTTTGAACTAACAAAGTGTGACATTTTTGCACTTCTTCAAACATTTACTCAATAGGATATTTAAAATGTTTGTTGACAAATAAAAATAAAAACATTCTCTTGGCTGTATTTTGGAAGATGGTACATAAATATAAAACAATGAACCTGGAGGACATTTTGTTAAGTGAAATAAACCAGGCACAGAGAGATAAATAGCCATAATTTCGCTTATATGCAAAATCTTAAAAAAGACAAACTAATAGAAGCAGAAAGTAGGTTGTTACCAGGGGCTGGAGGATGGGTGGGGGGATTCAAGAGATGTTGGTCAAAAAATGCAAAATTTCAGTTAGACAGGAGGAATAAGTTCAAAGGATTCACTGTATGACACAGTGACTACAGTTACCAACAACGTGTTGGGTACTTGAAAATTGCTGACAGGAGATTTTGAGTGTTCTCACCACACTCACAAAAAGTATGTGAGGTAATGCATATGTTAATTAGCTTGATTTAGCTATTTATTCTGCAATGTATACACATATCAAAACATCATATTGCACACCATAAATATATACATATTTGTATTTGTCAATTAAAAA
>NW_007742489.1:12992-16355 GCF_000696425.1 Galeopterus variegatus
AAAAACACTATTAAATGACTTCCCAACATGAAGAAATAATAAATGTTTGATGTGACTCATTATCCTGATTTGATTGTTACACATTGTGTACAGGTATTGAAATATCACACTGTACCCCATATACATGTACAATTATTGTGTCAAATTAAAAAACTTACAGAGTAGTTCTAAGAAAAATCAAAGAACATTTCTCCCCAAAGCCTTTAAAAATAAATTGTTGACCTAATGTTCCATCACCCTGATACATTAGCATTTATTTTTTACATATCCGTAATACAACCATCAAAATCAGCAAATCAGCATTTCAACATTTCTACTGTCTAGTCATTAGACCCTGCTCTAATTTTGCCAGTCATCCCGATAATACCTTATAATAAAAGGATCTAGTTCAGATGTACGTTCTGCATTTAGTTCTGCATTTAGTCATGCCTCTACAATCTAATGTCTCCTTTAGTCTGGAACAGTTCTCTAGTCCTTCTTTTACTCTCATGACCTTGACATTTTGAAGAATACAAGGTTAGTAATTTTGGAAAACGTCCCTCAGTTTGGATTTATTGGATATTTGCTTATCATTAAATTCAGGTTATGCGTTTTTGTCAGTACTATCACGGAAGTGTTGCTCCTTTTTTCTCATTGCATTCTGCTAACACCATTTCAATTTGTCTCATCATTTCAGTACTGATGATGCTCACTTTGATCCTGTTTTTCTCAACCAAGGGTTCTATGAGGGAATTAAGCCCTAATATTCTAGGGTTAGACTTGGCAAACTTTTTCTGTAAATGATCAAATGGTAAATATCTCAGGCTACCGCAGCACAAAAGAAGCCACAGCTAATATGTAAACAAATGGCCTGGCTGTATTTTAATAAAACTATTTATGGACACTGAGATTTGAATTTTATATTTGAATTTTATTTTGTGTCCAAAAATATTCCTCTTCCTTTTATTTTTTTTAACCCTCTAAAGATGTAAAAAGTCATACCTAGCTTACTATGTATACAAAAAGAGGTAGTAGGCCAGATTTAGCCTATAGACTGCATTTTGCTAAGCCCAGCCCTAAATTATTCATTGTATGTAGAATTCACTTATTTCTTATGCATTTAGAATGGACTATTCTTGGGAAAATTGAGAAAATAGTCACCCAAATCTGTGTTCTTTGGCTCAAATATGGTATTCTGATTGAGAAAGGCTGTGTTATTGCCAAGTTTCGTTACTATAAAGTTACCTTTTACCCTTTTGCAAGGTGCATTTTGTGGGGAGAGGTACCTTGAGCTATGTAAATACCTCTTCACACAAGTTCCTAATTTGTTTATTTATTTCTGTCTGTAAGAACTCAAGATTTCCTATTTCATTTAATGAGTTATAATCTATTATTGTTATTTATTTTGATGCTTAAATTGCTCCCAGTTTGGCCAGTAGGAGCCCATTCCTGCTGGCTCTTGTTTCTTTTTGACATGTCTTCACTATTCTTTGAGCATTTCCTTTCTGGAACAACAAGATGTTCTCGATTCATCTTGCTAAGGCTTGCTGCCCCAGCCTTTTTTATTTTTTTCCCTCAAAGTTCTGGTTCCTTTTATTGGGTAATGGGATTTAGAAACTAATATCTGTGAACTAAATGTATCCATTCTTATTTGGATGTCATTGCACCCAGGTCCCCTCAGTGGACAGGGCTAAGGAATGTATGTGCTTACACATACACACATCTACATTTTTATTTATTTCTATCTCTATTACCATACCTCTAACATCACATGGTTTATCCCAGTTTTCTTCATTTCTACATTTTGTTGACTCACTTCTCTGACAGTGAGAAATTTGGCTCTCATTAACCAATCCTTTCATTTAACTAACCTCTCAGATCTGTTGCCACCACCTCCTCCATGTGGACACCCTTCTTGCCTGATGTCTCTGCATGCTGGGATGCTTTTCTGCATAAATGCCCTTTCCACACCTCTTGGGCTCCATCACTCCATGCCAGTCCACATGGACACACTCTTCACCCTTGTTGGAGATTGACACCCAGCGTTGGGCTCACCCTTCCCCATGGTGACAATCTCCTTGTACTTTTTAAGCTTTGATACGCAACATCATATCCCCCTTCTTTGTGGATTTTTTCTTCATTCTGCTTGGGCTCTGACACCCAGTCTGCTCTGTCCACATGTGTAGGCACCTTGCACACTCCAGTCTTCAATGTCAAGCTGCCTCACCCTGTAGATACCTCTTCAACATGCACAGCTCTGACATCCCAGTCCAGGCCTCTCCTCACAGAGGAGACTTCTTTCTATGGCTCTGCCATCCTGCACTGGGCCACTCCATGTGTAGACAGATGCCATTCTCAATCAGCTCAAGCTCTGAATCTCCATGCCAATGTCCCCTCCCTACAAGTGTGGATATCTTACTTGGTTTCTTCTGCCCAATGCTGGAACACTCTACTGTGTGAAAAGCCTCCTTATCCCACTTAGGCTCCAGCACCGTAAGTCAGGCTGCCGTAGGGGTAAATGTCCTCTTCCCGCTGCTTGAGTTCTAACACCACGTGCAGGCTGTTCTCACATATGAATGTCCTCTTCTCCATACTTGGGACTGGACACCATGCATGGGCAGCTCCCCTATGGGAATGCTTACCTCATTCTCTTTGGCATCTGATACTCTGTATGCTGCCTATCTGTGGGACTACCATGTTGATCCTGCAGAGGTTGTAACACTGTTTTATAAGCCACTGCAGCCCCACTCACTGCCAGCCCAGTGACCTACTGCAATAGGTAAAATGTCTCCCCAAACATGTCCACATCCTAATCCCTGGAATTTCCTGATATGTTTGGGTATATGGCAAAGGGGAGTTAGGGTTGCAGATAGAATTAAGGTTGCTAATCAGGAGACCTTGATATGGGGAGATTATCCCAATGGGCCCAGTTAATAACAAGGGTCCTCGTAAGTGGAAGAGGGAGGAAGAAGAGTGAGAGCTAAAGAGATCAGGCCTGAGAAGAACTCGACCAGTGTTGCTGGGTTTGAAGATAGAACCAAGAAGTGCAGGCAGCCTCTAGAAGCTGGAAAAGGTAAAGAAACGGATTTTCCTTTAGAGCTGCAGAAAGGAACGCAGCCCTGCTGATACTTTGATTTTAGGTCAGCAAGACCCATTTTGGACTTCTAAATTCCAGAAATGTAAGATAATATATTTGTGTTGCTTTAAGTCCCCCAGAATTGTGATAAGTTGCTATGGCAGCAATAAAAAAGTAATACTTGTTTTGTCCCATGTAATGGCTTTAGGACTGAATTTTTCAAGATGGGAAGGAAAGGAGAGGAAAGGAAATGCATGTTTGTGTCTTTTGGAGACAATATCATAACCCAAATAAATAATCTAAATCTT
>NW_007742489.1:16866-18437 GCF_000696425.1 Galeopterus variegatus
TGTCCCATGTAATGGCTTTAGGACTGAATTTTTCAAGATGGGAAGGAAAGGAGAGGAAAGGAAATGCATGTTTGTGTCTTTTGGAGACAATATCATAACCCAAATAAATAATCTAAATCTTAAAAATTTCAGGCAATGGAAAGCAATTTCAGAGATGTTTAGAGGCAAAAGGGGCCCTGTGGCCTTGCTCAGATCATATTTCCCACGAAACTAGTATCTTTGCTACTATACGGGATACACATGTATTAGTCCATTTTATGTTGCTATAACAATACCTGGGACTGGGTACTTTATAAAGAACAGAGGTTTATTTGGCTTACAATTCTGGGACAGCTGCATCTGATGGGCCTCAGGCTGTTTCTATTAATGGCAGAAAGCTGCAGGCAGCCAGGAGATCACACAGGGAGAGGAAGGAAGAGGGAGAGAGGGGAGGTGCCAGGGTTCTTTAAACAACCAGCTCTCACGGGAACTAATAGAGTGAGATCTCATTCACTACCTCCACCCCTCAGGGAGAGCATTAATCCATTCATGCAGGATCCACCCCCACGACTTAAACAGCTTCCAACCCTGCCACACTGGGGATAAGATTTCCACATGAGTTCTGGGAAGAGAATACATCTAAATGCCATCACACATGAAGCACATTGCAGTCAAAGCTAGAACACTGTTGCAATTAGAATCTCTTTTACATGTTTTGAAGACACACCCTTAGGAATGTTGAGGTAGAGAAAAAGTCCTCAAACATAAAAAGGAATGGTCAGTTATACAGTATCATTCGATTTGTTAAGTGTTTCTGTTTATATTAGTTCATTTAATCCTCATAATAAACTCTATTTTATTTTATGGTTATTTTATAAGGCTCCAGGATATTAGGAAATTTGTCCAAGGGCTGGTAAATTACTAAAACTGGAGAACAACAGTGTCTTGACTCTGAGGTCAGGACTCTTTTTCTTTACGGAGGTATCCCAATCCTCCTCCTCCACTTTCCCAAGTGTGAGATTTTACCTGTTTTATCTCTTGCAGAGTCATTTCCTATGATGGTTCTGTAACTCTCATCATTTGACTTATTTGTATATTTACTTTATTTATCTAGCCTTTTACTTGAGATGTGCACTTGTTTACTTTACAGGCAATGAATACAGAGCCAAAACAACTTAGAATTCACAAACGTGGTTCTTGATAGGAATTTTGTTTTTTCTTAAAATAATGCACCTGCCTGTTTGTTACTTAGGCACATTCTCATTTTCCAGGAAAGAATGTGGTGTACATTATATCCTTACATTCTGCTAAAGGGAAAGAAATATAATTTTGCAGGGGAAGTGCATGGCCACCCTGTGGCTTTTCCATTAAAAGACTATTGAAAGGCAATTTAAATCAGTTTAACTGCAGTTGAACATCTTAATAGCTGTAATAAAGAAAGTCATAAGGATGCTCATTGTCTCCACATAATCTCAATGGCTCCCTCCAGAATTTCAGGGATAATACTTAAAATTAGCAATTTGCTTTCAAGTTTTTTTTTTTTTTCTTCTGGGAGGTGTGGGTAAGATTATGTATACTCTGAAACATGTATC
>NW_007742489.1:19485-20344 GCF_000696425.1 Galeopterus variegatus
CATTTCAATGAATAGCTCCATAATAGCCATTTTGCCACAAAACTATTTTTGTATCCAAACTTCCTGTAATGACACTATATTGCTAATGTGGGAACTATACTTTTGTATGAAAGAGAAATTAAATATAAACAGATACATTTTTATTCTGATTCTTTTTGCAATGATTTCGTGGAAATGGAGAACTTTGATGTCCTTTATTTGTACAAGATATTAATAAAGATAAGAAGACCATCAAGTTACATAATTAGGACCTTGTAGTGTGCTATTTTGCACTGAAGAGATTTTATGTGCAGAGATTCTCCCTCAGCCCCATGAAGTCTGTATTTTGATGGCCAATTTATCTTGCGTTGCTCAGAAAACCAAATTCAAACAATTCTGATTTCTACCAGAAAAACAATTCATTAACTTACAATGAGAAAGATAACTAATTGACAAACATGTGGTCGAAATTACTTTATTCTCTTCCTATTTTTGAGAAACTAAACTAAAATCAGAAGATGATTGAATTAACACATAATCAGAACAAAGCGTGTAAGATGACTGTTAAGAATAATTCGGCAGGGAAGCTGTGAGTATCCTGGTGAGCCATCCCTCTCAGTTATAGAGAAATATTTGCCAAAGGCCCTGCAAACTGATGATGTCTGCTGAGAAAACTGAAGCTAGACAGTCCCTATACACATGGGTAATCTCACACTTTTAACCTCTATTTTTCTAGAATGTCAGGATAATTTTACAAAGTATTTTTCCTAACATTTTATTACAATTTTCAGCAATACAACAAAATTTTTAAAAATTTACAATAAACACCAGAACACCCATCACTGAGATTATACCATTAATATTTTGCTTTGCTTTGTTT
>NW_007742489.1:20621-21533 GCF_000696425.1 Galeopterus variegatus
AATTTTACAAAGTATTTTTCCTAACATTTTATTACAATTTTCAGCAATACAACAAAATTTTAAAAAATTTACAATAAACACCAGAACACCCATCACCGAGATTATACCATTAATATTTTGCTTTGCTTTGTTTTACCACATCTCCATCCACATAAATATGCCTCTATCTATTCTTTAGTCTGTTTTAATGTGAAGCATTTTAAAGCAAATTGTAAAAACTGGTATACTTCTCTTTAAAAACTTTAGCCTGTATATATATTAACTGGAGTTCAATATTTGTGTGGTGTTTCCTGTAAAATTTAAATACAATGAAATTCACAAATTCAAAGTATGCATTTGCTAAAATTTGACAAACGCATACATCTGTGTAAACCATATCCCCTCATAATCTAAAACACTACATCATGCCAGAAAATTTCTTTGTACACCTTTATTATAAACCCACCCCCAACCCCAGCCCCCAGCTGTTTTGTTACCCTGAGGCAACAAAAACTTGATTTATTTTCACCTTAGTTTTGTCTGGGTTGTTAAAATTCCTTCATGTTGCATATCAGTAGTTCTTTCCTTCTAATTGAACATGACTNGGTTGTTAAAATTCCTTCATGTTGCATATCAGTAGTTCTTTCCTTCTAATTGAACATGACTAATGACATTGAGCACTTTTTCATGTGCTTATTGGTCTTTTGTGTATCTTCTTTTCCAAAATATATGTTCAAATCTTGCCCACTTTAAATTGGACTATTTGCTTTTCATTTTTGAAGTACAGGAGTTCTTTATATATTCTAGATACAAGTCCTTTGTCAGATACTTGTTTTGGAAATATTTTTTCCCCAGCCTATGGCTCACTTACTCATTTTTTAAAATGGCATCTTTTGATGAACAGAAATTTTATATTTTAACTGTCTAATTCAT
>NW_007742490.1:0-229 GCF_000696425.1 Galeopterus variegatus
CAAGACCTTTGTCAACTATCTCCTGTTGATTATATTTTGTACTTTTCCCTCTCTATTGATTCCTTCTCCCTCTACCTATAAACATGCTCATAAGCCTTCTATCTTTAAATAAAGGAGTCGACCAAAATCCCCTGGTGTGACCTCTAGCTGTTGACTTCCTTTCGTGACTCAGTTATCATGTTTAGTCTGACTCCACTTCCTTTGCCTCTCATTTCCTCCTTAATTCTGT
>NW_007742490.1:5908-7222 GCF_000696425.1 Galeopterus variegatus
ATTGAATCTGTGGATTGCTTTGGGTAGAATGGACATTTTGACGATGTTAATTTTTCCCATCAAGAGCATGGGTATGTGTTTCCACCTTTTTGTGTCCTCTTTAATGTCTTTCAGTAGTGTTTTGTAGTTTTTATTGTAGAGATCGTTCACCTCCTTGGTTAAATTGATATCTAGGTACTTTATTTTTTTATTTTTTATTTTTTTTATTATTTTTTTTCTTTTTTGTCTTTTTTTGTGACCGGCAACAGATCGCAACCCTCAGTGTCGCGCCCGTACCGGACCGGGACCGGCCACGGGATCGCAACCCTCAGTCTTGCTCCCGCCCCTCGCTCAGCCAGTGAGCGACCGTTCCGCATGTGGGATCTGAACCCTCGGTGGGAGCGCCACCGTGCTTCCCAAGCGGCGCACTATAGTAGTGCGCCACTGGGCCAGCCCTAGGTATTTTATTTTTTTGGTGACTATTGTCAATGGGCTTGCTTTCTTGATTTAGTTTTTTGGTATTTTGTTATTGGAGTATAAAATGCTATTGATTTTTGGGTGTTGATTTTTCATCCTGCAATGTNCCTACACTGCAGTTTGGTCATGTCAAGACAGCCTAACATTAGGTGTATTTGTAGCAGATTTGAAATGACAAATACCCATTTGGCCTTGCAAACTTTACCCTTCCATTTTGACCCTGCAATTCTGACTCAGAGATTTTACCTCAGAGAGCTCTAGGCCTTCAAAGTATTTTAAATCTGTGCTTAATGAACTTTATATCAGAATTATACCAATATCTAGGGCCAGCCCGGTGGCGCACTGGAGAGTGCGCTGCTTGGAGCGCGGCGGCGCTCCCGCTGAGGGTTCGGATCCCATGTGGAGACCGGTTCCCGCTCACTGGCTGAGTGCGGTGCGGGCGCGACACCGAGGGTTGCGATCCCGTTGCCGGTCCCTGGTACGGGCGTCACACCGAGGGTTGCGATCCCATTACCGGTCAGTAAAAAGGGGGGGGGGAAGAAACGAATTATACCAATATCTAAAAAAAAATTTTAAAGATGTATTTGTGAGAATAAACTTAAGCAAGACATTTTAATTCTATAATATTTAAAAAAATATATAGCACAGCAAAACAATTCAGTTTGTCTACACTTATTTTTAATTTATTAAGTGTTTTTATGATGATCATTTACATTTTATGTAAATGATTTTCTGTCTGACAACAATTTCTGTCTGATAAGTTACTGACAACAATTCTGTCCTTTTAAGATTTCTTTGGGGATCATTATTGATATATTTTCAAGATCCCTGAGTCAAATAATCCATATCTGAATTTTT
>NW_007742490.1:9394-9831 GCF_000696425.1 Galeopterus variegatus
TCAGCAAAAAAGGACAATTTGACTTCATCCTCTTCAATCTGGATGCCCTTTATTTCTTTCTTTTGCCTGTTTGCTCTGGCTAGTACTTCCAATACTATGTTAAATAGGAGTGGTGAGAGAAGGCATCCTTGTCTTGTTCCTGTTCTTAAGGGAAAAGCTTTCAGCTTTTCCCCATTCAGGATGATATTGGCAATTGGTTTGTCATAAATGGCTTTTATTGTATTGAGATAATTTCCTTCTATACGTAATTTGCTGAGAGTCTTAATCATGAAGTGATGTTGAATTTTCTTGAATGCCTTTTCTGCATCAATTGAGATAAGCATATGGTTTTGTCCTTGGTTTCGTTGATGTAGTCTATCACATTTATTTACTTGCATACATGTTGAACCAACCTTGCGTCCCTGGGATGTTGTATCCATTTGCATTTATGGTTGTTA
>NW_007742490.1:10373-10787 GCF_000696425.1 Galeopterus variegatus
ACCCGGGGCCTTGGTGTTATCAGCACCACACTCTCCCGAGTGAGCCATGGGCCGGCCCTTTCCATTCTTTTGATGTAAGCATTTATTACAATAGACTTCCCTCTGAGTACTGCTTTTGCAGTATCCTATAGGTTTTTCTATGATGTATCTTTATTCTCATTAGTTTCAAGACATTTTTTGATTTCCTGTTTAATTTCTTCTTGGATCCATACGTCATTCAGGAGTCTGTTGTTCAGTTTCCATGCACTTGAGTTGTTTCTGGAATTTTGCCTGTTATTGATTTCCAGTTTTTTGGTTTTTTTTTAGTCTTTTCTTTTTTAGTCTTTTTTTTTTACTGACCGGTAACGGGATCGCAACCCTCCGTGTTGTGCCCGCACCACGCTCAGCCAGTGAGCGGGAACCGGTCTCCACATG
>NW_007742490.1:12637-13115 GCF_000696425.1 Galeopterus variegatus
GCTGGGTATAGGACTCTTGGCTAGCAACTATTTTCCTTTAGTCTTTTGAATATATCATCCCTTTTTCTTCTGGCCTGTAAAGTTTCAGTTGAGAAGTCTGCTGTTAGTCTGATGGGAACTCACTTAGAGATGACTTGACTCTTTTTTCTTGCTGCTTTTAGAATTCTGTTTTTGTCTTTGAGTTTTGCCAGTTTGACTATCACCATGTCTTGGAGAGGGTCTTTTTGGATTGAATCTGTTTGGAGATCTTTGGGCTTCGTAGATTTGAAGGTCTGCATCCTTCTCTATACCTGGGAAGTTTTCTGTTATTACTTCCTTGAATAGATTTTCAATGCCCTTTCCTTTTTCCTTCCCTTCTGGAATACCCATGATTTGAATGTTTGTGCACTTGAGGTTGTCTGCTAGCTCTCTTAAATTTTCTTCATTTTTTTTTTTCCTTTTTGTCTTTTTTTCGTGACCGGCAACGGATCACAACCCT
>NW_007742490.1:14251-15567 GCF_000696425.1 Galeopterus variegatus
AGTGCTCAGAATTCCTTTTCAGACATCTCAGGGTTTCTTGCTGTATCGGATCTGGTATTTGAGAATTACCATTGTCCTTTAGCAGTGTCATATCTTCTTGTTTTTTTTGTAGTTCCAGTATTTTTCATTGACATTTGGTCATCTGGTAGAACACTTGTTTCTTCTATTATTCTGTAGTGGAATATGGGGAGAAAGACTTGCTACTTTATTTGTGGGTTCTGCTGATGACTCTTTTTGTATCAGTGCAGTTAAACATGTAGTGGGCTGCTTTGGCTCCTGTTGAGTTGGTGTGCGGGCTTGGGTGGGCCTGGGTGGGCCTGCAGCTGTGTTGGGGGTAAGCTGTTCAGGAGCCTGTGCTCATCTGGGCACCAGCTTGGGCACCACCAGTGTTTGTCCCCTCTGGGGCTCAGGTGGGAGCCTGTGCTCACCAGGGCCTTGGGTCGGTTGGGGTGCAACCTCTCTAGCACCAATATCAGTTTTATATTGTGTGGACTGTTTTTACTAGTAACATCCACTGTGGCAGTCCCAGTGTCCTTGGGGTCAGAGCACTGCACTCTTTTCATTACAGAGCTTCATATTTGACCCAGTTAGGGACATGCTGCTTCCCTTACAGACCGCACCTCACCCACCTCACCACCCCATGTAGGTATGGAAGGGGATTTTCTCGGAGCCCCTGCCCACGTGTGGGTGGATGAACTGAAAGCAGGTCTCCCACTCACATGTCCTGGTTGGGACTAAGGCTTGTTCCCTCTCTCTGGGGTGAGTAGACCCCAAGGAGAGAGGCTGTGGATGGGAAATGCCATCCATGCCCTAGGGGGTAGTAGCTCTTCCTTCCCGCCCCAGGTGTCTGCACAGGCACACTTGTGCCCACCTCTGCTCTGTCCTTCAGAACCGAGACTTGGTCTCACCAGAGAACTAATCCCCAAACCGAAAGGCCATGGTCCTCAACTCTGCTGCAGCGAAGTGGCCACAATTCTGGCTCCTTAGCTGTGGCAGGGGACAGCGTGGGCTTTGGAGGCAGTGCGGGCACAGCCAGGTGATGGCCCACTGCCCTGTGGCAGCCCAGAGGCGGCACAGATTGCGACCTCCAGAGTCTCCACAGGGGAAGGAAGATCTTTCTTCTCTGCCCAGTATCAGTCTGAGTTTTCTGCTGTGTGTAGGCAAAGCGAATCCAACCGAGGTGCTAGTTTTTCCTTGAGTCACGGTGTAAACGTGGACCAGACACTTCCCCTCTCTGGGACATATTCCCATCTGCACAACTGGCAGGGGTGGGTAACTTGTTGGATTCTGAAGATCTGAGGCTGTTGCCTGGCTCA
>NW_007742490.1:16151-19240 GCF_000696425.1 Galeopterus variegatus
TGTCTGCTTTTGATAGTCATAGTGCCTCAGTTTCTCGTTGGGGAACTACCTTGGTCCCCCAAGTCTATGTGGTTAAGTGAGGGTGACATCACTTCCTGGCTGCAGGGCAGAGGGGACATGTGGCCAGACACTGGAGGAGCCATTGGTCTTGGCACATGGTGTGCAGCAGCTGTCGGCCTCCCGTGCAGGCCTGGCTGGACAGTCGGGGTCCACCTGTGACGGAAACCCATGCTCACACCAGAGCGGGTCCCCACCACCCCCCACACAGGGTGGAGGGAGCTGAGCAGCGTCTGTGTTTGTGCCACTTGTGCAGGGCCAGCCACGCCCCTCAGTGTGCATTTGGGAAACCAAGGCCCAGAGAGAGGCAGGGACTAACTTGGGCTTTAGGATATGCGCAGAGTCCGGAGGAGAAGGGAGGGTCTGAGCTCTTAGTTCAGAGCCCAGCCACCTCTCATGCGGCTTCTGTGGGAGTGAGCACCTCTAAGACCCTTCCTTTGTGGAGCTGTTTCCTCTTAGCACCCCCACAGGTACACACACACACGCAGACACAACAGGTGGAGACCAGGGGGTGGGTGGGAGGAGAAGTGGGCCCTGGGGAGGTGACAGGAACAGAAGAAAGGGGCTGAGGGCAGTGCTGCCAGGGGACAGAGCATCCAGTCTCCTTGCACCAAGACCAGGGCCCACAGCATGGGAAAGCCAGGGAGAGATGCCAGCATGCTGAGCTGGGGGTCCCTAAGGGGTCCAGGCGTCTGCCTGGTCTGGGGCCATTCCAAGGGCAGCCAAGGGAGCACACAGCCTGGGGTTCTTTGTACACCATCCTGGGCACCTTCAACTAGAACAAGCTCCCCTTCAAGACTGGAGGGGCTATGAGAGAAGCCTCAGTTCTGGTCCCCATATAATGTGATGGTTTCAGTGGCCACCCTGAGGGTCCCATGGGTTCAGAAAGTGACTGTTGCCCCGGGTTCTCTGCAGATGGCCACTGTGCTCTGAGGTCCTTGGAAAATGCTCTCTCCTCCCTGGAGGTCCTTCTCAGAAGAGACAGGCTTGGGCTTGGTGGGCTGAGACTTGGGTTGGGGGGTAGGTGGCAGAGCATTGGACCACTCATCCTTGGACAGGGACAAAGACCACCTAGTTGGAACCTCAGGGTCCTCATCTGGAAGTGGGCCTGAGGGTCATAGCCCTGGTGGCCTCATGAGTGAACTGGACCCCAGGGCCAGTGCCAGCTGCAGGGGCCAAGGGCAGTGTCTGAGGCCCCTCTCAATGCCCCTGGATCCTGCAGATCCTCCTACTTCACCCCAGGACCTGGGAGAGCTGATACCTGAAGTCATTCAAGCAGGGAAATGTTCTGTGGTTTTTCTTCCTTGAGAGCTGCCATAGGATTAGCCACCGTGCTCTGCTGGACTGGGGCCAGAGAGGAGCCACCAGAGGCCACTCTGGCCACTCTCTTGCCACCAGTCAGACGTGTGCTACTAGTATTAGCCTCCAAGTCCATGATCTGAGCTCATCTGTGACAGACACCTGAAGGTGAGAAGCTGCTATCCTCGCAAAACCCTCTCACTGATTCCTTCAGTAGCAGCCCTGAGTGCCTTGTTCCAGGGGCCGTGTCAGGCCTGGGTGCCTGGGTGCTGCTGTGAGAAAGACCCACATGGACCCTGCCCTCCAGGAGCTCCCAGCCTGGAGAGAAAAGAAACAACACACAGAGAAACAGACATAAGCAGAGGAAAAGACCAAGCGTCATATCAGAATAAAGCAGGTGCTGCATGGAAGGCTGGGTCTCTACACAGGGGATGTGAAAAGGCCTCACTGAGTTGACATTTAAACTGGGAGCAGAATGACAAGCAGGAGCCAGCACTGCACTAGTCTGGGAACAGTGTGCCAGGGAGAGGGTCCATTGTGCAGATTCCAAGTCAGAAGCACCTTTGCCCAGAGAGGAGGTTACACAGGCGGCCAGTGTGGCTGAGAGGGCTTGGGAGTGGAGGAGGGGAGGGAGGGAGACAGGCAGGGGCAGATTCCGGGGCCTGGTAGACAGTGTGTGATCTGTTGTTGTGTGAAAACACTACCCCAAATGTGTCAGCTTAAAACAGCAGCCATTGACCATCTCACAGTTTCTGTGGAGCAGGGATCCAGCCCTGCTCAGCTGCTGCCTCTGCCCTGGGGTCTCCCAGGAGGCTGCGCTGAGGTCTCAACAACTGCTCAGCTGGGGCAGGACCCACTTGCAAGCTCAGTCACATGGTTGCTGGCTGGATTCAGTTTCTACGGAGGGCCTGAATTCCCCTCTGACCTCTAGGTCCTAAAATACATGATCCTCCCCATAGGGCAGCTCATTCCAAAGAGCCTGGAATCTGAGAGAAAGAAAAACAGAGAGAGAAAAAGAGGAAGAGAAATCAGAGGAGAGAGCAGGACGTTAATCACAGACACTTTGTCACTAAATCTCAGAAGTGACATCCTATCACTTTTGCACATTTTGTTGGTTAGAAGTGAGTCCCTACATCCAGTTCACACTCAAGCACAGGGTATTACACGAGGACGTGTGTACTGGGAGGTGGGGTCGCTGGCAGCCACCAAGCAGGCTGTGTACCACACAGGCCTAGAGAGGCACCTGGGTCTGAATCCACATGGGAAGTCATGGGAAGGTTTATGGGGCATGAGGCAGCTGAATNCTTGGAAAATGCTCTCTCTTCCCTGGAGGTCCTTCTCAGAAGAGACAGGCTTGGGCTTGGTTGACTGAGACTTGGGTTGGGGGGAAGGTGGCAGAGCACTGGACCATTTGTCCTTGCGCCGGGACAAAGATCACCTGGTTGGAACCTCGGGGTCCTCATCTGGAAGTGGGCCTGAGGGTCATGGCCCTGGCTGTGGTGAGGTGGCATTGTAAGTGAACTGGACCCCAGGGCCAGTGCCAGCTGCAGGGGCCAAGGGCAGTGTCTGAGGCCCCTCTCAACGCCCCTGGATCCTGCAGATCCTCCTACTTCACCCCAGGACCCGGGGAGCTGATACCTGAGGTCAAGCAGGGAAATGTTCTGTGGTTTTACTTCCTTGAGAGCAGCCATAGGATTAGCCACCGTGCTCTGCTGGACTGGGGCCAGGGAGGA
>NW_007742490.1:21115-21532 GCF_000696425.1 Galeopterus variegatus
GTCACCCTCTCGGAGGGACGGGGGCCCCACACTACTACCAGGGGTGACCAGAGGCTGGGAACAGGAGGGGCAGGGAGGATAGTGAAAGATTGGCTGATGAATACAAACTAACAGCTGGATAGGAGGTGTAAGATCTAGTGTTCTGTAGCATAGTGAGCTGACTATAATTAACAATTTATTGTATATTTTGAATTAGCTAGAAGAGAGGATTTTGAATGTTCCTAACACAAAGAAATGAAGAATGTTTTATATTCCTCTCCTCTGCACCCCTCCCCCCAGTTTTATCCTATGATTAATATTTTACATTAGTATGGTGTATTTGTTAAATGAATGAACCAGTATTGACACATTATTAACTAACCAATACCATTATTTTGATCCCCTTTACCTTTTTTCAAAATTCAATTTCCACTGCTT
>NW_007742491.1:0-1897 GCF_000696425.1 Galeopterus variegatus
TATTATCTGCTTTTATGAGTTTGACTATTATAGATACCTCATATACATGAAATCATACAGTATTTGTCCTCCTGCGACTAGCTTATTTCATTTAGCAGACATTTCTCCAAAGACACACAAATGACCAGAAGGTGCTCAACATGATTAATAATCAGGGAAATGCAAATCAAATCTAAAATGAGATATCATCTCACACCTGTTAGAATAGCTATTGTAATTTAAAAAAAACAAAAAACAAAAAAAGATAAGTGTTGGCAAGGATGTGGACAAATTGGAACCACTATATAATGTTGGTGAGAATGTAAAATGATGCAGCTGCTGTGGAAAACAATACAGAAGCTACTCAAAAAATTGAAAATAGAACTACTATATGACACACCAATCACACTTCTCAGTATGTCTAAAATGACTGAAATCAGGATTCTGTGTTTACAGGAGCATTTGGGGACACTTGGGGACAACCCAAGTGTCCATTGATGGGTGGATGAATAAAGAAGCGGTATGTACATACAACGGAATATTATTCAGCCTTAAAAAATAGGAAATCCTGCCATTTGTGACAACATGAATGAATCTGGAGGACATGATGCAAANTATTTTAGGTGTCCTCTTTGTTATTTTATTTTGTTTTGTTTTTCTGCATTTGCAAGTGGAGACAATGTCCACTAATTTTTTAATATCCATGATTACCTCATAAAATATTTTTGCAATTAGGGCGCTTTAATTCATTGGCAACAGATCGGCGTTCTTGGATGTCTAATCATAGAAAAGATTTATTTGAACAAAATTGTTCCTTACAATGTAGTGAAATTAAAATTGCATCTCTGTTCTTTGTTTCTATACATAAAAATGATTTTTTTTTTTTTTTGGCAGCTGGCTGATACTGGGATAATGGGATATGAATGGGTTTTTTGCTTCAGAAAAAATCAAGAAAAAATAAGAAAAGTTATTGCTGCTTTATAATGGCACAAAGCATGGAGATTACAATTAGTTTTTGATATTTATAGCTTAGGAAAAGTAATATACACATGTAAGAATTAGTACCCGTAGTTATGTGTACTTTGCAAAGAGATACTCTCAGAGGAGTTAGAGTTAATAATATGTGGCAGAGTATTAATGTCCCAATGTGAAAACTTAACACTGATATTTTTCTTCATTTTCTTGCATTGGTAAAATAAAATGCAAATATTTTTTCTATACTCCTAGGAAATTTTGAAGATTAAGACTTCCATACCTCTAAGAAAGTGATTCTTGTTTTTCAGTTGTAATAAACTTACCTCTAGACTAATTAAATTACGAACAATCCCTGAGAAACCTGTCCCAAAAGTGAGGCAGCAATGACCCAGGGTTAGCCAGATTACTGGTTTTACCAAAGAACCAGTGTAAGAAAATTATGAAAACCAAAGGCTTGTGGAAGCTGCTGAATTCCTGTGAATATAAAAGCTACACAATAGGTGTACAAAACCAGTCCAGTCACTCTTTGGCATGTGAAAGGACATTCACTATCTATCAACTACTACCTCCGATATACTGGAGGAATAACCTTATCTATACCATAAGCCTTTTCCATTAGCAGCTGATTACCCTGTGGGATACAATGAGTGGGATGTGCATAAGCCGTCCCTCCACCCCAGAAAGAAGATAGTCCACAAATACCAGTTGAATAAGTAGAAAAACAACTTAGGAAGATTTCCAAATAATTTTGAAATTCCTTGAATTAGAAGAGTTGTTGGCACCCAGTTATAGTACTACAGACATAGTATTGGCTAATTGGAATTTCCTGTTTCACAATATATGAAGAAACACTCTGAAAACTAAAGATGATACGTGAATGAAATATATACTAACACACTATATTTGCATTTGCTTGTTATTTTTGGTTGGCTTATTCTGTTCC
>NW_007742491.1:3500-11203 GCF_000696425.1 Galeopterus variegatus
TTTTTTCAGTTTTATTGAGGTATAACTGACAAGTAAAAATTGTACACATTCAAATGTAAAACGTTTTTATAACATTTGTACATTGTGAATTGATTACTACAATCAAGCTATTCACATATCTATTACCTTACATAGTTACCTTTTTGGGGGGGAGGAGGTAGAAAAGAATACTCAAGATCGACCTACTCTCTTAGCAAATTTCAAGTATACAGTATACTGTTATCAACTGTAGTCACGATGCTATACATTAGGTCTCTGGAACTTATTCATCCTATAAATGCAAGTTTGTACCCTTTGACCAATATTTCCCCCATTTCCTCTATCCACCAAACCCTGATAACCAGCCTCTACTCTCAGTTTCTATGAGTTTGACTTTTTTATATTCCATGTATGTCTTAGTCTGTTTTCTGTTGCTATAGAAATATCTGAGACTGGGTAATTTATAAAGAAAAGAGACTTATTTTGGCTCAAGGTTCTGGAGGCTGGGAAGTCCAAGAGAACAGTGCAGGCATCTTCTTGGTTTCTGGTGAAGGCCACGTGCTACTTCACCTCATAGTGGAAAAATAGGAGGGCAAGAACACCCATGCAAAGATTTCAAAACACAAGTGGCAGCCTTGCTTTATAACAAACAGCAACTCACTCTATAACAACCCATTCTCATGGTAGCTAATCCAGTGCCACAAGAGTGAGAACTCAATCCTGGAAGCATTAATTCTGTTCCACAAGAGCCTCGTGAATCTCTCTTAAGGACATAATCATTTCTTAAAGTCCCTATCTCCCAAAACTGCCAACTGGGGACCGAATTTTCAACACAAAAATTCTGGAGGGTGTGCTCAGACCATAGCAATATATAAGTGAAATCACTCAGTATTTGTCTCTACCTAACTTATTTCATTTAGCATAAAGCCCAGGTTCATTTTTGTTGTCACAAATGTCAGGATTCCTTCTTTTTAAATGCTGAATGGCATTCCTTTGTGTATATTTATCACATTTTCTTCATTTATTTCTTCATCAATGGACACTTGGTTTGTTTCCATATATTGGCTATCGTAGATAATGCTGCAAAGAATAAAGGAATGCAGATCTCTCTTAAACATGCTGATTTTGTTTCCTTTGAATATATTTGTTGTAGTGAGATTGCTGCATCATATGGTAGGTTTTTTTTTGTTTTTTTTCTGTTTCGGTATTTTTGGTTTTTTAAGGAACCTCCATACTGTTTTCTTAAAAGGCTGTACCAATTTACATTCTCACCAACAATGTACAAGGGTCCCCTTTTCTCCACATTCTTGCCTACGTTTATCTTTTGACTTTTTGGTAACAGCCATCCTACAGGTGTGAGGTGATATCACTATGGTTTTAATTTGCATTTCCCTGATGAATATTGATGTTGAGCACCTTTTCATATACCTGTTGGACATTTGTATGTCTTCTTTAGAAAAATGTATATTTGGATTCTTTGTCTATTTCTCAATTGGGTTATTTTTTTGCTATAGAGTTGAATGAGTTTCTTATATATTTTGCTGTTAATCTCTTATCAGATATATGGTTCAAAATATTTTCTTCCAGTTCATGGGTTGCGTTACACTCTGTTGATTATTTCCTCCAATGTGCAAAAACCTTTTACTTTGATGTAGTCCCACTTATCTGGGAGTATTTTTGCTTTCGTTACCTGTGCTTATGGTTTCATATTCAAAAATCATTGCCAAGGCCCATGTCCAAAATATTTTTTTCTGTGTTTTCTTTTATAAGTTTATGTTTTCAAGTCTTATGTTTACATCTTTAGTCCATTTTGAGTTGATTTTTGTGTATGGTGTAAGATAAGGGTCCAATTTTATTTATTTATTTGTTTTCCATGTAGATACTCAGTTTTTCCAACACTGTTTACTGAACAGACTATTCTTTACTCATTGTGTATTATTGGTCCTTTTGTCAAAGATTAGTTGGCCGCATATGCATAGCTTCATTTTGGGGCTTTCTATTCTGTCTATTGGTCAATATGTCTGTTTTTATGCCAGTACCATACTGTTTTGCATAGTATAACTTTGTAATATAATTTGAAATCAGGAAGTGCGATGCCTCCAACTTTGTTTTTCTTGCTCAACATTGCATTGACTATTGGGGTCTTTTGTGGTTACACATGAATTTTAGTATTGTTTTTTTCCTTTTCATGAAAAATGTCATTGTAATTTTGATGGGGATTGCATTGGATCTGTAGATCACTTTAGGTAATATAGATATTTTGATAATTTGACAATACTGCTTCTTCTGATTAAAAATCACAGGCTATCTTTCTATTTATTTGTGTCTTCTTTAATCTCTTTTATTAGTGTGTTAACAGTTTTCAGTGTATAGATCTTTCATCTTGTTACCTATTTTTTTATTACTGAAACATAACTGATTATAGATATTCTTGAGGTACAGAGTTGAGTATCAATACCTGTGTAAAATGTGTGTGATCAAATCAGTATAATCAGCATATTCATCACTGAATAATGTAACCATTCTTTGTGTCCATTAACCAATTTCCCACTAACCCTGCTTCCCCTCCTTCCTTTCCACAGTTCTGATTGCTCATTTTGAAAGTTCAACATATTGTTGTGATTGTTCTTCCTTCCTTTCTTCCTTCCTTCCTTTCTTTCCTTCTTTCTTTTTTATTCATTTATTTATTTTTTAGCTCCTTCCTATGAATGAGGACATGCAGTATTTCTCTTTCTGTGCCTGGCTTATTTTATATAACACTATTTTTTCCAAGCTCATCCATGCCACTGCAAATGGCAAGATATCATTCTTTTTTATGGCTGAGTAGTATTCCATTGTGTATATATACCACATTTTTCTTATCCAGTCATCCATCAATAGACATTTAGGTTGGTTCCATACCTTGGCTATTGTAAATAGAGCTGCAGTATACATGGGAGTGCAGGTATCCCTTTGACAATGATTTTCACTCCTTTGGTATATACACAGTACTGGGGTTGCTGGATAGTATAGTAGTTCTATCTCTAGTTGTATCAGAAACTTCCATACCGTTTTCCATAATGGCTGTATTAATTTACAACCACACCAACAGTGCATAAAGGTTCCCCTTTCTTTGTATCTTTGCCAAAATTTGTTATTCTTGTCTTTTTGATAATAGTCAGTCTAACTGGGGTGAGATGATATCTCAATGTGATTTTGCTTTGCATTCTCCACATTACCAGTGAAGTTGAGCATTTTTTCATTTATCATCTGATTACATTTAATCATAAATATTTTATTCTGTTTGATGCTATTATAAATGGAATTTTTAAAAGTTTTTGATAGTTTGTTATAGCATATAGAAACATTAGTAATTTTTGTATATCGATTTTGTATACTAAATTTATTTACTAATTCTAATGGGTTTTTAGTGGAGTCTTGAGTTTTTTATATATAAGAGTATGTCACCTGCAACAGAGACAATTTTACTTCTTTCTTTCTGATTTAGATACATTTTATTTATTTTTCTTGCATAATTGCTCTGGCTATGACTTCCAGTACTATGTTGAATTGGAGTGGCAAGAGTATATTTTTACCTTTTTCCTGTTCATAGTAGAAAAGCTTTTAGCTTTTCATCATTGCATCTGATGTTAGTCATGGGCTTGTGATGTATAGCTTTTATTGTGGTGAGATACATTCCTTCTGTACCTAAATTGTTGAGAGTTTTTCTTGTGAAAAGGTGTCAGATTTTGTCAAATGCTCTTTATGCATGTACTGAGATGATCATATGATTTTTGTCCTTAATTCTGTTAATGTGGTATAAAGTATTTATTGATTTGCATGTGTCAAACATTCCTAGCACCAAAGGGACAAATCCACTGTTTTCCAGAGGATAGGAGTTTCTTAATTTTGGTTTATTTTTAGTTAGTTTTCTTCATTGCAAGCAATGAAAACCAACTCCAACCCAGCTCTAGTTTAATCATAAAATTTATTGAATAAATAAAATATATTGGGTAGCTCAGGAAAAAAAAAGCGAGGGAGACTCTGGAGAACAATAGTTAGAGGCTTTTCCAAGAAGGATGAATGCTCAGAATTGCGCTTCACTATTAGTGCAGTAAAAACACTATGGCCATTGCACTGAGCACAATTGTAGCCACACACCAACCCTAGCACCACTGGACACTGGGTGATACCATTAGAACTACTGCCACTGCTGCCTTTGATAGAGGATATAGCTGCTCTACCTCCAACTAGCAGACCTGAGACTGGATTTCTCATACACACATAGAATCAGAATAGTTTTATGGTTCAAATCCTGATAGTCCAAGAGAAAGGTAAATGTTTTGTTACGTATCACAACTATTTATCCTTCCTCCATGTGGGTAGACAAAACTTCCCTGCGTTTCTCAATGCTTCTTTTACCAGGCCTAACATCCTGAGACAGATACACATATGATATAAAAATAGAGATTCATTTTTTCACTTCTCCTACGAATATTTTATTTTTCACATCCCATGAGTTAGATCTGTAGCCATTTGCCTGGTTTACTGCTCTAATCCAAAAGGATAGTAAGACTTCTTTTATCTCACCAAAGTTTCAAATGGTCAGCACGGACTAGACTATTATCTAAGCTCCCAATGTGCCAGCCAGACTGAAATAATATTGTCTGATGTGTTTACATTTCAAAAGGGATACAACCCAGAGATTGGAGACATCATTAAGTCATAAAATCTGGAGAAGGTCAAAAAAAGGTGGGAGGAGGATAACAATGAATAAATGAACAAATATAAACCATGTACCAACAACATGTTAGATATCAGTCTAAATATATCAATACTCACTTTAAGTGTGAATGTTCTAAATATACTAATTAAAAGACAAATATTGTCAGAATGTGTACAAAAAGATTCAGTTATATTATCTAGGAGAAATCTACTTTAAATATAAAAATCCAGACAGATTACAAGTAAAGGAATGGAGAAAAGCATATCATGCTAACACTAAAAGATGTTGGAGTTCACAGAAAAGTAAGTTCACAATAAGTAAGATTATCAGCTATGAAAACAGGAATTTAACATATTATATATAATAAAGGGATCAACTGTCCATAAAGACATAGCAATTAATCCTAAATGTGTATGCACCTAAGAACAGACAGTCAAAATCCATGAGGCAAAAACTGACAGAACTGCAAAGAGAAATATTCACTATTGTAATTGTAGATTTCTACACTCCTCACTTAGTAATTTACAGGTCAATCAAGCAGGTAGAAAATCAGTAAGGATATAGTTGACTTGAACAGTACTTTCAATCAACTTAGTCTAATTGACATTTATAGAATATTTCATAGAAAACCACTACCATGAGAATAGACATGCTTCTCAAGACCAAATGAAGCATTCACCAAAATAGAGCATATTCTTGGCCATAAAACATATTTTAATTGATTTAAAATAAGAGAAATCATACAAAATCTGTTCTCAAATCTTAATGAAATTAAACTAGAAAACAATAACCTGACAATGTTTGAATAATCCCCAAGTATTTGAAGATTAAAGAACATAATTGCAAAAATCACATGGGTGAAAGCAGAAGTCTCAAGAGAATTTAAAAAATATTTTGTTTGAATTCCTTATACACTTTATACATTAACCTCTTATCAGATGTATGGTTTGCAATTTTTTTCTTCCATTCTGTGCATTATTTCTTCCTTCTGTCTATTATTTTCTTTGCAGAAGGTTTTTATTTTTATTTTAACTTTTAATTTATTTTTAAAATTGTAACATAATTGACTACACATATTTATGGGGTACAGAGTTGACTATCGGTATTTGTGTACAGTATGTGATGGTCAAATTAATATTATTAGAATGTTCATCAATTACAAATCATAATTATTTTTTGTGTCTCTTACCTAATTACTCCTTACCCCTTTCTGCCTCTCCTGTTCCCATTTCTAGTAACTATAGGTCTGTTCTCTCTTCTGAAAGTTCAGCATTTTATTGTGTCCTTCGTTCATTCCTCCCTCCCTCTCTCCCTCCCTTCCTTCCTTCCTTCCTCCTTTCCTTCCTTCCTTCATAGCTCCCACATGAGTGAGAACATGTTGTATTTCTCTTTCTGTGCCTGCCTTTTTTCACTTTACATAATTTTCTCCAAGCTCATTCATTTTGCTGTGATTGGCAGAATTTCATTCTTCTTTTGGCTGAGTAGTATTCTATTGTGTACATATACTACATTTTCCTTATCCAGTCATCCACCAATGGATATTTATGTTGGTTCCATATCTTGGTTATTGCAAATAGAGCTGCAATGGACATGGGAGTGCAGGTATCCCTTCGACATGATGATTTCCATTCCTTTGGGTATATACCTACAAGTGGGATTGCTGGATCGCATGCTAGTTCTATCTATAGTTGTTTGAGAAAACTCCATACTGTTTTCCGTAATGGCTGTACTATCGACAGTCCCTCCAAGAGTGTAGAAGAGAGTTCCCTTTTCTCCACATCTTTGCCAGCACTTGTTATTCTCAGTCTTTTTGACAATAGCCTATCTAGCTCTGGTGAGATGATATTGCAGTGTGATTTTGATTTGCATGTCCCTGATAATTAGTGATGTGGAGTATGTTTTCATGTACCCATTGGCCATTTGTAAAATGCCTTTGAAAAATGTCTGTTCAGCTCCTTTGCCCATTTTCAAATGGTTTATTTATTTTTTTACTGTTAAGTTGTTTGAGTTCCTTGTATATTCTGGATATTAATTCATTGTAGGGTGTGTGGTTTGCAAATATATTCTCCCATTCTGTAGGTTGTCATTTCACTCTGTTGATAGTTTCCTTTACTGTGCAGAAGACTTTTAGTTTGATAAATCCCAATTGTTTATTTTTTCTTTTGTCGCATGTACTTTGCTGGTCTTCTTTGTAAGTCTTTGTACAGTCCTACATCCTGAAGTTTTCTTCTAGGAGTTCTATAGTGTCAGGTCATATACTTAAGTCTTTTGTCAGTTTTGAGTTGACTTTGGTATATGGTGAGAGGTATGGGTCTAGTTTCATTCTCCTACACATGGATATCCAGTTTTCCCAGCACCATTTACTGAAAACTCTATCCTTACCCCAATGTATGTTCTTAGTGCCTTTGTCAAAGATGTTAGCTGTAAGTACCTGGGTCGATATGTGGTTTCTGCATTCTGTTCCATTGGTCTGTGTGCCTGTGTTTTTAGTGCTGTGCTGTTTTGTTTACTACAGCTCTGCAGTGCGTTGCAGAAGCTTTTTAGTTTGATGCAATCCCGTTTGTCTATTTCTGCTTTTATTGCCTCTTCTTCTGGAGTCTTTCTCAAAAGACAACATGTAAATGGCCAGCAAGTATATGAAAAAACACTCAATATCACTAATTGTCATGGAAATGCAAGTCAAAGCCACAATGATATATCACATCACACCTATTAGAATGACTGTTATCAAAAAGATGAAAGATGAGTGTTGATGAGAATGTGGAGAAAAGGAAGCTCATACACACACTGCTGGTCATTATGGAAAATGTAAAGAGGTTCTCCATGAATTTATGAATAGAACTGCCATCTGATCCAGCAATCACACTTCTGGTTATATATTGAAAGAAAATAAAATCAGTATCTTGAAAGGATATCTATATCTACAGAGACCTTAAAAAATGTTGTTGTCTATAGAGAATTACTGAAGTAAGGAAAGAGAAAATTACTCAGTTTGAACATCCTGAGGGTGTCAGTTAAA
>NW_007742491.1:11380-14142 GCF_000696425.1 Galeopterus variegatus
ATTACTGAAGTAAGGAAAGAGAAAATTACTCAGTTTGAACATCCTGAGGGTGTCAGTTAAATGTGTATCTAGCTGAGTGTTTCTTCATTCTTGCAATCCCCATTACCTTAGTAGTAAGAAAATAACTAGGTATAAGTGGGCTTTAACTATATTTAGGAAGACCTAACTTTTGATAATTCAATACATTTTGAACTTATTCACTATGATTTGTCAAAGAAGGCATATTAATTGATAATGTGTCAATAATAATTCCTTTTAAAAATTATATTTTTATATGGCACTTATAGATCTAGGCCTCAATTACTTGCACTTTTCCATTAAGGGAGGAACTTAACTTCCTGATTTTTTTCCTCTAAATAGGGCATAACTATAATATAATTCTGATGTATTCTCTTAGAGAAGTTTGCTTTGGTTTTCCAATACCAAAATGAACCAATAGAGTATATTATATTGAAAAAAATATATATGTTATATTAGAGACCGCTAGGTAAATGGCATGTATATGTTTATAGTGTTCTAAAAATAAATGAGAAATATTATCATTGTTTTTGTTATTAAGAATGTAATGACAACCTTAGGTCTGAGTTCCCTCTTGTTGGATTAAGCTATGTCCTGAGGGGTTCAGCTCTCCTACACTTCACTAAATAATTTCATTCTCTTCCCTAAGAGAGCAAAGATTAATCATTCAGAAACTTAATGAGCTGGAAAAACAAATACCAGTAGAAGAAAGGTGGCTGAGAACGTTAAATAAAATAAATTAGTTTCCATTTGAAAAGTAAATTACTGGATTTATAAATTTCTTTTTTTTCTTTTCTATGTGTACTTCTCTGTGTTTTTACCATTTTTTATCTAACCCTCTATCCCTCTAAAAATATCTTAAACTGTTTTTGACTTTTCTTTATTTTCCATTTTAGACATATCTTCCCACCATCAAATATTTTTACTTTTTACATTTCTTTTCCTTGGGTTGCCTTTCTTTCTAAATATTTACTGATGAACTTGTTACTGAACCACTGCAATTAGGTTTTGAAAAGTCATAGAGATATTAAGATGTGAGCATAAAAATCAAAGTTAAAGGAGTGTTTCTGTAATAACCCACTAGAAAAATTCAATAAATTTCCCTTATTAAAAGTGGAAATATTTTCAGTTTTGACATATTCTTAAATGTTATTACCATGCCTATTAATATGATGTGTTTTTTTAAATTTTGTTTTAATCTTAATATATTTTCAAATATTTTATCTCATTTACTATCATGGATTTTTATTTAGAAATGTATTTCATAGCATGAACAATGTAGGAAAACTTCAATAACGTCATTCTAATATACAAAGAGGACTCTTGGATTTGGACTAAAATCTGTATACTTTTTTCTCATACCAATGCTTGACATTTTGACCATTTAATCTATAATTATGCAAGAGTAATATAACTAGTATAAGGTAAGTTTACAGAAGCAAGTATAAAAAAACCTGTGCACATACATAGTGAATTATTTATTCAAAAATATATTTTTCTTTTTCCTAGAATGTGCTCCATTATACCACCATTTTCCTGTTCTTCCTATCTGATTCCTATATATCATTGTGATTACAGCCTAAATATGACTTCTCCAAGAGTCTTTCTAACCTCTTAGATCTGATGTATCCATTCAAGAATTGGGTTTCCATATACTTTTACCAACCCTGTCACTGGTATATTTGCTATATCCCCAGCATACAGATAGAAACATTGAATTTTCTATTCAATACATGGTTTTAAGTTGTCATCTAGAAAATGTGTAACTTGGAGATCTTTGAGAATTTAACTGTGAATGTTTAGGGGACCATAAGCCATAATTTGAGAGAAAAATAGTTCAGCTAGAAAATGCTTTTTTACAGATTATGAATAGCCTTATATTTCACAGTAAAGGGCCTGGAGTTTAATTTGTAGAGTTTGTGAAAGTACTGAAGAAATTTACACAAGAATGGTACATAATCAGTTTTTCTGTAGAGGGACCTCCTCTGATGTTACTTTACCAAATAGATTTGAGATTGAGAGGTGAGATGACAATACCAGAAGCACAGGGGCTAATAAATGAGAGATGACAGATTTTTAAATCAAAACAATTAAAGGAAAAGTGACAGAAAAGCTGAGGAGATGGAAATGTTAAGGAAGTGATCATTAACAATATGTGAGAAGTGAGAGATAAAAAAAGATTCAAGGCTGACAACTTCCTCAATCATAACGAAAAACTAAAGAATTCCCATGTATTACTGATTGTTGGTGTTCTGTATGTATGAGTGTGTGGAATTAAGTGAGTTTTTAGAGAGAATATTTTTATACTTGTTTATATTATGTAATAAAATCTATAAGATTTTTTTTGCAGAAGTCTTTATACTCTTAAATATTTTAAAATTATTTTCTTTTATAATTATTTTTCAATTGCAATACATCTTATTTGCCTCAGAAACATTGAATTTGGAGAGTAAATAAATCAGTTGACTAAAAAGGAGAGTAGAGAAAATATAGGATACTATGTTTTTAATATTTTAAAAAATTATTGTCATTATTTTTAATCCTTAAACTTATTCTATTGATCAGTTGCATTTATATTGTCCAATAATGAGCTAATGAAAGAGAAATCAAGAAAGTAAGCCCATTTACAATGGTCACGAAAAAAGTAAAATACCTAGGAACCAATTTAATCAAGGAGCTGAAAGATCTCTACAATGAGAGTCTACAAACCATCACTGAAAGAAATTAAAGAACACAAAAAAAGA
>NW_007742491.1:14725-21531 GCF_000696425.1 Galeopterus variegatus
GAAAATGTCCATACTACCCAAAGTGATCTACAGATTCAATGCAGTCTCCATCAAAATACCAGTGACATTCTTCACAGAAATGGGAAAAACAATCTTTACATTCATATGGAACAGCAAAAGACTCTGAATAGCCAAAGCAATCCTCAGGAAAAAAAAAAAAAAGGGCCAGAGACATAACACTACCTGACTTCAAATTATACTACAAAGCTATAGTAACCAAAACAGCATGATACTGGCATTAAAATACACACTTAGACTCATGGAGCAGACTAGAGAACCCAGAATTTACCCCTCAGGCTTATAGCCATCCGATATTTGACAAAGGCAACAAAAACATACATTGGGGAAAAGACTGCCTCTTTAATGAGTGGTGCTGGGAAAATTGGATATCCATATGGAGAAGAAAGAAACTAGACCTCCACCTCTCATCATATACCAAAACCAACTCAAAATGGATTAAAGACTTAAGTAGGAGACCTGAAACTGTACCACTGTTAAGGGAAAATATATGGGAAACACTTCAGGAACTATGTCTGGGCACAGACTACATGATCAAGAGCCCAGAAGAAGCACAAACAAAAAAAGAAAAAAAGAGTATATTAAACTAAAAAGCTTCTGCACAGCAAAGGAAACAATCAACAGAGTGAAACAACAACCTATAGAGTGATAGAAAAATTTTGCAAACAATATATCTGACAAGGGATTAACATGCAGAATATACAATGAACTCAAGGAACTACACAGTAAAAAACCAAAGAGCCCAATTAAAAAATGGGGAAAGGAATCGAATAGACATTTTTCTCAGGAAGACATACAAATGGCAAACAGGTACATGAAAAAATGCTCGGCATCACTAGTCATCAGGGAAATGCAAATTAAAACCATATTGAGATATCTTCTCACTGTGGTTAGACTGGCTATAATCAAAAAGACAGTGAATAACAAATGCTTGCAAGGGTGTGGAGAGAAGGGAATGCTCCTATGCTGTTGGTGGGATTGTAAGTTAGTAGTACCACTATGGAAAACAGTACAGAGGTTTCTCAAACAACTACAGATAGATCTACCATATGATCCAGCACTCCCACTTGTAGGTATATACCCAAAGGAATGGAAATCTTCATGTCAAAGGACACCTGCACTCCCATGTTCATTGCCGCTCTATTTACAATAGCCAAGATACACAAGCAACCTAAGTGTCCATCAACAGACAACTTGATAATGAAAATGTGTTGTATGTACACCATGGAATACTACTCAGCCATAAAAAAGAATGAAATTCTGACATTCTCAGCAACACAGATGGGCTTGGAGAAACATGTTGAGTGAAATAAGCAAAGCACAGAGGGAAAAATACCTCATATCCTCACTCACAAGTGGGAGATAAGAGAGAAAGAAGGAAGGAAAGAAAGACCACGTGGTTCATTGGACTTGCAGAAAGAAAGAACCTGGGCTGCAAAGTGAGTGGCGGAAAGAGGGTGGGGAGGGAGGTCAGGGATTAATTGGATGGGGGACACAGGGTATAATTGCAATTTGTGGTAATGGGTGTGCTGATAGTGTTGATCTGGCCATGACATCTTGGGCACAAGTGGTGACAGTCAGCTTTGTACCCCATTAATATTCATAACCAATAAAAAAAAGGAAAGAAAAATAATAGTGGCTATTATCTAGATTTGTCCATTACCTCTATAAAGGAATTGCCCATTAAAACTATAAATGAAAGTTAAATAAAAATGAATTCTAGGCACTACACATTCATGTCTATAAGAAATGGGAAATATTTTTATTTCAAATAAGACATACCTTGAAAAATGGAGGTATTTGAGAAAAAAAAGATGAAATAAATGGCAAAATAAAAATTGTCTTAATAAGTAATAGGATGCTCTTTCTCTTACTTTTGTAAATATAAATATTTCCTCTTTTCTTTCAAATTTCAAATGCCTTTGTAAGGAACATATAAATGGATATTAATATTCTATAATTCTTTAGTACAGAAATTCTCCCACAAGATTGTTCCATGCAGCCAGTCACCACATCAAGATTGCTGGCTATGAATAGCCAATACACAAGGCAGCTATCAGTGCAAGAGTTATAACTGCATTTCTAAAGATCCAAGTCCAGAAAATTTATATGAAATGAAGTAGTAATAACTATCACGAGTGAATATACTTGAGTGAAGATCCTGATGAAAAGGTAGAACAGTTGTGATTTGATATCAAGACCTCCGCAATTCCAGTGCCTAAGGACCAGCTGTTTTTCTGCCCCCAAATTCTCGCTTCTTTTTTTCGTGGCTGAGCATGTCATCATTCAGGACTCAACTCTAAAGTTCCTTCTTTGGAACAGGAGAGAGTTTTCTTCAAAACTCTAAAATGTTATATCTAAAGTAATATCCTACACCTGCCCCCACTTCCAGGACTTTTAACTCATTAAGCTCTTTATTTTCTTTTTGGTGTTCTTCACGTCAGAAACTTTATTCATTTGTGTAAGAGTTTAATGTCTCTCTCTCCATTGGGAAAGGGCCCAGGGAAGCAGAAACATTCTGTAACATTTATCTTTGTGACATCAGGACCTCACCTATTAGAGAAGCCCCAAAAATAGTTATAAAAAGATCCTAATGAATGAACATTATAGAATATTCTTAAGAATACTATACATAGTCTTTTTTAGGTTGCATAAAACAGGGTTAATTGATATCAGTATATTTTTTGGCATTGCAATTACATGTTATATGTTATAAATATCAGCTCCCAATCCCCAGCCAAACTATGCTCAAGGATTATTTTTCAGAAATTTGCTCTTTTCTTCACCTCTTAATCTTTGGCTCTTGGCTAATTTTCAATCTCAACTGTCAATTTTTCTTACTCTTTTACTTTACAAGTTATTCATTAGCTTCTGGTGTTAAATATTATAAAATGGTTATTGAAAATCTACTTAGGATGTGATATTGTAAAACCAGGTGTAAACCATATAAAATGCCCACAAGCTAGAAAGGCATGACTTACCTTCTTCAAATTTAGCGTAAATATATGAAACATGCTATCCTTTCCTAAGACTGTCCCTGTGAATTTGAGTAGTCTATTTGTGTAAAGCTGTGAGTACAAGTACTCCAGTTAAAGGGTGGTTCAAAGGTCATTTGGATTAGTCCATACTTACCTGGCAGTTTCTAAGCCATTATAATTTTCTTTCTCCAAATTCTTGCTCTGTGTGTGTGTGTGTGTGTGTGTGTGTGTGTGTGTGTATGTAAGAAGATGCCAGATGGGATACAAGGATTATTACAAGTACCTAATACAGAATGAAAAAAATCAAATATTGTGAAGATAACTTATTTTTCCTAATAATGAAAGTCAGACGTTTTCTGCTCCCAAATATACATTGTTGCTTTCATATCCATTCAGTAGTTTTCTATGCTAAAAACTCTATGCGAATAGAAAATAGTTTAGTACTTTTTAAAAAATTTGTTTGCAAGTTGCAATGGAGAATTTTATTTTGGATAATTATGATTACGTAAATAGCAAAATACTTCCCATTTTATTTTGATTTCAGTCATGTTCCACAAAAAATGCGAATGAAACTTTGAGTATATGTTTTAGTTCAACAGCCCTATTATCAGTGAAAAAGAAGACTTTATTTTTTAGCACTAGTAGCTCTGCTTGCTTTCTTCATTTTTCTTAATTTTGACATAACTGGGGTGCGTTTATTAAGGTGGAAGTATTGCCATGAAGTTTTGATTTGTGGAATGATCAACAATTAATTTTTCTTGCTCTCATATTATATTTTATACTTATTTTTAAAGTAATGTCAAATTTGCACACATTACAAAAAATAATACCAATAATTGTCTTACGCTTAATTATTTTATTATTTGGTGCTTTCTATTTGTCCATTTGTTGTTTCTCTGTCCCTTCAACCCTTGCGGATTCAACACGTTTTAAAGATTAACACTCACAGATTAAGCAAAGGGGGAAAAAAACCCCAGGATGCCCTGTTACATTTTAATTTTAGATAAATAACGAATATATTTGTATTATAAGTATGTCCTGTGCAACATTTTACTTATTTTTTTAAAAAAATACTGTTTGTTTAATGTAAAAATTTAACTTGATGTCCTGAATTATTCCTAGAAATCCTAGCAAAGGTAGAGGTCAGCCAAGTGTTTTAAGTTCCACAATTTCCAATATATCG
Organism: Galeopterus variegatus; assembly: GCF_000696425.1. Taxonomy (NCBI): domain Eukaryota; kingdom Metazoa; phylum Chordata; class Mammalia; order Dermoptera; family Cynocephalidae; genus Galeopterus; species Galeopterus variegatus. The sequence goes on from NW_007742491.1 coordinate 18,905, forward strand.
CTCTAGCTTCCTGTGACCCCAAATTCTTGGTTGGTTTCTTTGTCTCCCTCAGTGTCCCTGTGCCTGGGTCTAGCTTAGATTCAGAGCTTCTAGCCTATCAATAAACTAGGCAACCAGAATAGGCAGAACAGGCAGAGTGCTGCTAAGGAGAGTGGCGGAACAGCACGTCATCCTCTCTATGGAGTTTGACATCCTTTAGTCCTCATTGCCTCTTCAGTCATCTATTGTCTTTAAATATGTGATTTCTCTAATTTAACACATCATCTCTAACTTGTCCACATTTTCCTCTTGTTCCCAATAAACTGGTTTGTCCCTTAAGATCTGTTCCGTATTAAACAACATCCAAAATGGTTTTATATGAGCTATATTTTATTAACTTTTATTTTTAAAATATTTTCTTAATTTTATTATAATTTCTTCTTAGAGCCACTAGTTGTTTTTTTGAAAGAGTACTTTTTAATTGTTTGATATTAAACGTTTTTTATGTTTAAATCTTTTTATTTAATTGGCTTAAGAAAATTATATTTTGGTCTGAGGATATATTCCATAGGATCAAAATATTTAGGCTGGCCGGTTAGCCCAGTTGGTTAGAATGCAGCCTTATAACACCAAGGTCACGGGTTCAGATCCCCATGCTGGCCAGCTGCCAAAAAAAGAAAAGTTTGACAAACTATGTTTTCAATTGTGTGCCTTTCTGTTAATTCTATCAAACTGTATTTTACATGAAATTGAAGCTTATTCAATTAAAATTTTACCAACTTAAAATTATTGCATATTCCTGAAGTTAAACCTTTTAAATGATGTAAACCGGCTCTGTGTATCACTAAATGCTCTTCTGTTGCCTTAAAGTACATTTTTTGTTACATTTTCCTATAGATATACCAGTGGTCAAGTTCTAATTTGCCCTGGATATCATTTTACTTGAACTTTCTTGTTTCCTAATATTGCAAATGTTTCTCTTACATTGCTGCAGTTTTCTTTTAGCCATACTGACAATCTGCCTTCTAAAAGGAATATTACATCATTTTATGTACACACACACACACACATATATATATTTATTGATATAGTTGTATATAATACCAGTGCATCGTCTGGTGCCTACTATTTGTTCTTTCTCTTTTTTTTAATAGGTATTTTCCTTTACTTTGTATTTTTATCATTTAATATGTTTCCTTTCTTTTTATAATATTTTAAGTTTAAATTTTATTTATAATACTTGTCTCCAGGAAACAGGATAAAAATAAGGAAGTAGATACAACATTTGTTTTGAAGTTTAAATAGTTTCTTCTATTTTACTTGGTTGAGAATTTTTTTGTCATACTTGCACCACCATAATGAGCTTCAGGTTAAGACTTTTAGAGTCTGTGTTCAGATCAGGAAAATTGAGATGAGTTCTTTGGTTTGCTAAAACTCAGCGTAATAGCATTGGTTCATTTGGTTTGCATTCAGAATACTTCTAATTAATGATAGTGTAAGACGGTATTTAGCTATTAGATCTACTTGTTTAGTTTGTAGTCAGTAGCTATTGCCTGGCATTCTTAAGGAATTCTTTTATCTCTTTGATGAAAGACTCAGTAGTGTCTTATCCTTTACTGATCATTTGCAATATGCTAGATGTTTTACATATATTAATTCATTTAATCCTCACAATACCACTGAAGGTTAATTTTTTTTAGAGTTATATATTAAAGTTTATTTACAGTAATTTTGGAGTTGCTTATAATAGGGATAATTTGGAAACATTGTAAAGTAGTCTTGTCCAGCAGATCTTTCTGTGGGGAAGAAATTGTTTCATATCTGTGTTGTCTAATGCAGTAGTTACTAGCCACATAAGGGCACTGAGCATTTGAAATGTTGCTAGTATGGTTGTGGAATTACATTATACATTTTACTTACTTTTAATTAATTTAAATTGAAATAGCTACTTGTGGCTAGTGCCTGCTGTACTGGACAGTACTTTTTTAATTTTTAAGTTTTTATTATTATTATCATATTCATTATTACAAATCATGATTTTTCTTTATACCCTTTACCTGACCTATCACTCTCCAAATCTCCTCCCTCCCTCCCCGGCATTTCTAGCATCCTTAGATTTGTAAAGAACCAGAATAACCAATGCTGATGAGAATGCAGGGAAAGGGGAACTCTTCTACACTGTTGGTGGGTAAATTAGTACAGCTACTATGGAAAACAATATGGAGGTTCCTCAAACAACTACAGTGGAACTGCCATATGATACGACAATCCGACTACTAAGTATATGTCCAAAGGAATGGAAATCATCATGTCGAAGGGACACCTGCACTCCCATGTTCATCACAGCTCTATTTACAATAGCCAAAATATGGAACCAATGGAAGTGTCCATCAACAGACAACTGGATAAGGAAAATGTGGTATATATACACAATGGAATACTACTCAGCCATAGAAAGGAATGAAATCCTGCCACTTGCAGCAACATGGATGAGCCTGGAGAAAATTATGTTAAGTGAAATAAGTCAGACAAGGAAAGAGAAATACTGCATGTTCTCACTCATAACTTGGTGCTAAGAAAGAAAGAAAGAGAGAGACAAAGAAAAGACCACAACAATATGTTTCTCTTCATTCTTTTTGCACCTCAGG
>NW_007742492.1:0-350 GCF_000696425.1 Galeopterus variegatus
AGGCATGTGTTGCAATATTGTACCACTATCTTCCACTAACCCTTGTGCAAATGTGCCCACGTTCCCTTCTAGCAATTTGTCCTTAAGCTTTCCAACAACCCACCTATACCAGCTCCCTCAGGAAAGAAGCTTTTCTATTATTATGTAAAATGTTATATTTATTATGATTCTTTTATACCGGTTTCATTCTTTGATGTGGCAGAGCTCATTATGAGGCAAATACACGCAGTGGCATAATGGTAGACCACATCAAACTAAAAATCAAAATACAGCATGAAGGGAGGAAGCCTGTCACAATTTTTAAGAAAAAGAAGAATATGTTCCAGCAATTTCCAATTTGAACAGTATTG
>NW_007742492.1:5486-21530 GCF_000696425.1 Galeopterus variegatus
TAATACCCTGCTCCAGGAAAATTGTGTTTGCTGATATAAAATATTATATTTAGGATTTACTTGGAGCTATATACAATCCCTAAAACCTCACTTTTTGGTTATCACAGCTGCATTTTTCAATGTAGAAACCACGAGTCCTGCTCTTTTGTGTTTTGTAGCCAAGCATTAGATCCTTTCATGCAAAATCATTCCTTTAATAAAATAACTTTATTATTTTCCCTAATATTAGAGAGATTAGGGGAAAGCTTAAGAAATTGAGGCATGATAACTGGCATATTTTTCTATATAAATATGTGATTCCATAACAATTAGTAAAATTTTAACAGAAGTCATTTTATATTTTCATGATTCATACCTTCTTTTTTCTTCCTTTGCAAAAATGGCTGTGCCCTTGAGAACAGGTGCAAGACCATCAATGAGTCAAAGTCACAGAATCTCAGATCTGGCAGTATCCTTAGTGCTGACCTAATCCAATCCCGCTCCCACCCAACTCCTTCATTCCCTATGATGCTCTCTCTAAGTCCCAGGGCAGCAAGCCCAGGAAGCTGAAGGATTCGAAACAAATCCAAAATCTACCTTTTACTGACATGATTACCTTGAGAAAGCTCACTAACTTCTCAGGTTTCATTTCCTGATCTGTAAAATGGGGGTGTTAATCCCTAACTACAAGTTTGTTTTGAAGAATGAATGATTAAGTGTCCAGCATATGGTAGGGACTCAATCCATGCTCTATTCTCCTCTCCTCCCTTCCTTCCAATCCATTTATGACCCATTTGGTATGCTATCTATACAGTGCTGTATGCTGGCACCTGCCCTTCCCTGAAGGAATAGAAATCATTCCCTCGTGTGTGCCATCTGATCACTGTTTCCATACCTCCATAATGGCACCATATTGTCTTAGAGTTTTTTATATATTTGTCTCTTTTGTCTGCTAGACTATGCACTTCATAAGAAAGCTTAACTATTTGTTAATTGTATCCTGATCATTTGCAACACTTGTTAGCACATAGCAGCTCAAACAAATATTTGCTAAATGTAAATAAAGTCATTGATCTTTCTCAGTCTTCATTTCCTCATCATTAAAATTGCAATAATGAGTCTGGCACTTTAACCTTACAGCATTGCAGTGAGAATCAAATCAGACATTATCACGATTAATAAAATAATTTCAAATACTCAGTTATCATATCTATTTGGGCATTTATTACACTATCTTCCAAAGTGGCACACTATTCAGTGTCACAATATGTTCTTGCTTTACTCTGTCCTTCATAATTTGGTATGTTAGGTAAGGAGCTGGACTGGAGCTCACATCTCTTAATAGTTGTCCTCTATTCAAACAAAAATAACCTTTAGTTGTCCCAAACTTATTTATGCTTTGGGAGTAATTCTGCCATTATGAAGATCTGCACTGATTTATGTGAGACCTTTTGTCCCATGTAGATAAATATTGAAAGAAGAATTTGAAGGCGATACTTTCTTTGTCCTATGGCATTTGTATTTTTCAGGTGCTTGATTAATTTTAGGAGGTAGCTCCAAACTTTATCTTTCTGATGCACATCAGTTTGTGCAACTTTCTCAGACTACAAAACGAAGGGATTTTTTTTCTGTGGTGGATGGTGGTACAGGCAGGCTTATGGATCAGGTATATAGAGTGTCAAACCAAAAGAAAACTAAATGATGGAGTATGTTTGTTTACTTATCCTGAACAATCTTTAGCATTTGCTCCAAAGTATTGAACAACCCCTGCTGGCAGTTCTGCTTCAGGATGGATGTGCACTTTCTTCCCACTACTTACTTTGAAAGAAGACCTTCCCCTCATTTGGGCTGCTCTTTCTCATCATTTACATTTCTCATGAAATATCAACTTTCCCGAGAGATCTTTTCTGATCACCCACTCGACATACATGCCCCTCATCTTTATACTCTAGTTGCTCATTCTCTTTATATTTCTTCATAGCTTTTATCACTCTGTGGAATTATTTTTCTTTCTTTTTCTTTTTTTTTTTTTTTTGCCTTCATTAGAAAATAGGAGCTAGGTGGGCATCAGCATTGTCTTCTCATTCATTTCTGAATTAACATCAAAATGAAGAGTGGCTGGCATGGAGAGATGTCAAATAAAAGTGGTTGGGGAAAAAATAAATGAGTGGATAAATGAATAGAAGGGTTTCACTGAGTGCAAAAGAGAGGCAAGATAAATCTCTCCTGCAATCATCATTAAAAACTCATTCACAGCTGCGTCAGTGAGGAATCCAAGCCACTTCTCTCAGTAATGAGGTTTGTGCAAATCAGCCTGCTACCCTTAATTGTGCCAGTCTTCCTTTATGAACAACTTTTAGAACATTGGTGAATGTCCTTAGGCAACTTCAGCTGACCAGTGTCTTTTTAAAAAAAGACATCACAATTTTGAAATCTTATTTTTTAAATTTGTTTCTTGTTGGAAATGTACATTTACTCAAACTTGTACATCGATGTACGTATTTGATATATGAGTCCTTTAAGAGCACTCTTGAAAGAATCTGGAAAAGTGTAGAAATGAGGCATTAAGTCGGTCTTAGTTTTGAAGATGAATCCAAGAAGAACGTCCAAATTAACCAGATGAAATGCATTATGGGTTATTCTGTAAAGGGTACAAACCTGTGCACGTGGGCACACACACACATACACACACCCCTAATTGCAGCATGTATTCGATACAAATCAGAAGTACAATGGAGGTAACAGGAAAAATGACTCCTAATACTTATTATGTATTTTTAAAATACGGAGTTTCTTATCCAATCTTAAGTCTTTTCAAATAGTAAGTTTTGTATATCCTTACATATTTCTTTTTACTCGAACCTAATCTTTTCTTTACAATGATCCACAGGTCAGGCCATATACCTTCAAGTTGATTTCTCTCCTCCGTCCTTGTGGTCTATCTGGACTTGTCTTCCTCAGACCCCAGTGCTAGCTTTTTCCTGGATCAGAGCCCTATCCAGATGGTTGCTATTACCTGAGACTGTTTTTAAAAGGCAGCAGTTACCATGTGGATAGAGATATTCCAGGACTGTTCTCAGAGAGCTAAGCAGGCCATGTTCATTACCAAGAAATGAAAATACCAAGTTTAACTTTATTTGTCCCACAGTAGATTGTAGAAAGTTGCTTTAGTCACAGACCGTGTCCTACACCTCCACATGGTGGGGCCTCTGATTATAAACTGTGCAGTCCTGCAGGTCCAATATCAGGTGAGGTAGTGAATACAGAAAGTCACAGGTTTCTAACTTAGTGTTAGAACTAAAGAGAAAGGAGTTTTGTCAAGCCTCATGAGAGATGTTACCTTTTATTATGAGATGATCCCAGATGTGTCATATATTTTATCCTACTCCCTCTATTTCTTTTTCTACTACTATTACTATTACCACTACTAATACTAACATGTCACCGCAACTATGTGTATCCACTTTGTGCAAGATACTGTTCCAGGAAATTTACCTGTATTCATTAAAGAATTTTAAAGAAAACTTTAATTTCTCCCCAAAATGATCAGGTAGATATTTTGCACAATTAATGACTGAGAAAACAGAGTCTTACACAGCCAATGAAGTGTAGACATAGATCCAGGACTTAAATCTAGTAAGCTTGCATTTATAGACTGGTGCTTTTCCATTACACATTTTTACGTTCATATAGAAGGCTTGACAGATACTGTTCTGCTTTGCCTTCTAACTTCTTAATCTTCTGTGTTTGATAAAAGATTAATATCCCAGAATGAATATTTTAGTATCACATTTCCAGGAAATAGTTTACAAGATGATACTTTGGCTTTCCCATATTTATCACTGTTTATGGTTTTCTTTTTAACACACAGACTGTATATACCTCTGATCCCTCAGGGCAAAAAGCAAAACAAACAAACAAAAAAAAGAAACAAGAAATTTGACCAAGCAAATCTGATCAAGCACTACAGTCAAGTTCAAAGAGAATCAGGGGAAAGGAAATTTTAAGAAGGAAAAAAAAAAAAATCAAAAGTGATACCTTTAGGATAAATCATTTTCAAATGAGGCCAGAAATACTGTTAAGGTCAAAAGTTGTTAAAAAAATTAAATATTTGTCTTGAAGTTCCTAGATGGATGGGACAATTCCAAGGTGTACTCTCCAGGCTTCTATTTATTACTGGGTAATTGGAGAAAAAGAGATTAAACATTCGACTAACAGAAAACTTCCATAGTAGAACATTTGGTAACAGTTGCCAACAAGTTAATAAAGGCAGCATACTTTCCTGGAAATAGTTTTAAAGCACCAAAAGTATTATAAGACAACCATCAGGAAATTCAGTAACCAGCAAGAGATCCCCCATATTTATGAACGTAATGTGACATGTGATCTCTAACAAGGTGACTAAGGGGTGGCCAGCCACATAGTATGTCCTCATTTGCTTGGAATTTCTAAGGCTGAAATCTGCCATATTTCTCTCCTGGATGAGTTGATAGGAGAAGTTACATCATGGCAGTAATGCTTGTCCTTTGAAAGATTACTGCCTTGTAAATGTGGTTTCTTATGTGGCAAGATTTTGAGAATCTTGACACTTTTCTTTTATTCTAAATAGCTTATCCTATTGCCTGTAGGCAGTACTGAATATTGCACATTCAATTTCCATGATGGGAAATTATTAAGTTAAATTCGATGAATCTATCTGTGTCCCCAGCCTTCATCACATATATACAGACACATACATTAATTTTACCAGAAAGAAATACGGTAGAGATTTCCCCTCTTAAATTTGAAATATCCTATTCTTGATTATCCATGAAACTTTTTTTTTTCTATTATAACAAATGTGTTAGGGTGGGAGGATGAAATAGAGGAATAAAAAAAAATGGCATGCCCCCATCTAAATTTCTATTCCAAGTTAAAAAAAAAAAAAATCTTTAAAACTGTGTCCTTGTTTTATTCCGTTTGGGTAAGGACGCACTCACTAGGCACACCTTAATGGTTTTAAAAGCATTAAAGTGGAACTATTTCTCAATCCATGACTGAATTTGTGTACTTGTAGTTGGAGATTGGGAGAGGGGAATAAGGGCCAGCTAGGTGAATAGTCTGTTGTGTCTTCCACTAAAACCTCTGTAACAGAAATACCTCTGCAGAGATGGCCTAAGGAATTTAAGATAGTCATTAACAGAAGAGAGCAGTGCGATCAACCTTTAGACCTATGGCTTATCCTTTACTTTGTTGACTCTACTCACCAGATCACTTTTACATTCCTACTTTTCTTTTGGGGGGGGCGGCTAAAGCTGTTTGACCAAGATTGAGACTCAGTTGACATGAGCTGTTATCTTCTATTAAGTTGGCTGTGAAGAATCCATCACCAGTCTCCAGAATGTGAGGAATAGTGATCTCTATTATTTTTCCATCTTTGTGGTTTCAACAGAAATTTGAAACAGGAGACCCTTAGCCCCAAGGTTGATGGAAGGTAAAAGGGTCCATATATTGTGGGTTTTATCTTATTATTTCCCATTTCTAGCAGACTACATTTTATTGCCGGCTTGATTCTGTTAGCATATTTTTATTCCCTGTACAGAAAGCTATGAAATGGTTGGAAACAGATTAATTTATATTTGCCTTTGAAAGGCAATGAATGAAGAAGAGAGAAAATTTCTAAATGCAGGGAATAATACTTTCTGGGCCATTGGTCAGGATTTTCCAATTTTCACTTATTTCAGTTATTGTATAGAAAAGCATTGAGTGTAGGCACATTATAAGTAAGCTTTAGCGAATTTAATGGATCTTAAAACCCCTTGAATTCCATTTATGCACTCTTCCATTAGTATGTTAAGATTCTAATTGTGCTCTCACAATGAGTCATTCTATATCAGTCGCTGACAGTTGACAATCAGGGTGGCTTAGAAATGAACATTTTTTACCTATCAAATTAGGCTTTGTATATTTAATAATTGCTAAATGAAAGACACTGACAAAAGTAATTTGATCACAATGTGGATTACTAGAATCTGCTTCCCATTATAAAACATTTCCAGAGGCCATTAGAAGAAATACTGGGAATTTGCAGTGCAATAGATAAGCAGTAACAGGCTCAAAAGTCTACATTTTTAAGTGTATTGGAGAATTCCACATTCCCTTTAATGTAATATTCTTTAGATCTTTCTGTTCAACATGGATTGACTGAGATGTACAGTAGTGTAGGCAGTAGAAAAACTTCTATTTTTTCTCCATTGTGATGCAGTCACTGACTGGCATAGTTCAGGACAGCAGTGTTATGCCTAATAGCTTTCTGAAAGTAGTGGGTAGTGCATTTAGGTGGTGAAATTTCCCCAAGTTCAACCTCATAAGATATGATGGCCCTATCTTCCAAATACTTGTTTAAAATGTCATAATCAGCTTCTTAATTATGTAGGTTAAAAATACAGAACTATACCAACCACAAATCCTGACTCTAGTTAGTAGACCATCAAATGTAGTTGTCAACATAATTTCAAAATAGCGATGCTAAAAATTACAAAGTTAATGTTGTCTTACAGGACTTTAATGCAAGTAAATCTAGAAAGGAAAAGAACAGCTTTATCTAATACTCCTCGGGGGGATAAAGATGAATGTTTCTGAAGTCTAATATAAATAACAAATATTATTTTAAAAATGACTGACTAGACAGGTTCTGAGGGGGACAAATTGCAAAGCAATCATTAAAATTATGATATTTAAAGAGACAGGAATAAACCAGGAATTAGGATAATTTCAGTCCATCAGATGATTGCAAATATTTCCTTACACCTCTGGTATGCAGTTCATGATACTGAGGAATGTCAATACGTTGTTGTTGATTGGATAACTGCATGACTTTTCCCCTGCTTGGTTGAGTTTCATGAAGGTAAGATCCATTTACCTGTACACATTGTGGTCCCAGCAACTGGCAATAGAAAAAAAAAAAAAAAAAAGAGTATGCTAACAAACCAAAACTCGAGGTGTCTGTGCAGAAGCTAATGAGGGTGGAGAGATAGGGAAAGATGAAGTAATCAGTCTGTTAAGATAAAAAAACTATACATAAAATTGAAAATTAAAAAATATAAGGTGCCCAGAAAATGCTGCACATTGACAGGTAAAAGGATAAAGTTTAGCTTTTATATTATCCAAATTGTGATGCTTAGGGAATAAAAGGAGATGAAGGAAGAGGTATCCACATGCTGGATGATCAGCAGACTGTTGTTCACCTGCTCTTTCATGTTGTTCTATAAAATTAACACACACAAAATCCATCCGATCAGAATCCCTGATTCTAAATCCTTAGTGTGTTCAAAGAAGAAAATTTTTAATGCAGACAATAGGATCGACTGAGAGCAAACATATGATTTCCAACTTCAACTTCTGCTTTCTCCATTACACTGTTCGACCTAAATAGAATAATCCTGAAATGTACACAAATACATGCAAAAAAGCCTTCCGAGAAGTGTAAAGGCCTGGGTAAATGCATGGTGCTCCTACAGGGCACATCGAAAAGTTTGTGGAGTGGGTAGAATTGAAAGATAATATGAATCCTAGGGGCTGGCCCGTGGCTCACCTGGGAGAGTGCGGTGCTGATAACACCAAGGCCACGGGTTCGGATCCCGTATAGGGATGGCCAGTTCTCTCAGTTGGGAGAGCGTGGTGCTGACAACACCAAGTCAAGGGTTAGGATCCCCTTACCGGTCATCTAAAAAAAAAAAAAAAAGATAATATGAATCTTTCCATGAATTTTCTGAAGAACCCTCATATTGTCATCATTATGGACATTCTATCTCTAATGCGTAGAACATGGGGCATGTAAATTAATGTGAGGCTGGTTTGCTAGGAGTGTCTGTTGATTCTAATTACTAGGAATGGTTGCAATTTGTTTATCAGTGAGGACTGCTAATTTCTGTCACTGTGACAACACAACTTCGTGTGAATGCTTTCCCAGAGTAAAGGTAGGGAGAGTGATATGAGAGATAAGATGGCAGGAAAACAGGGGCATTGCCTTCTCTATGTCACTTCTTTTAATAAAACTTGAAGAGATTAGGGTGGTGTCAAACAGAAGCGATCTCATTCTGCCCAAGGCAGTAAAATGCCAGCCAGGTGGTGGCGCTGTGCACGTGACTAACTCCACCCACACACAACCTATCCTTCAAAAACGAATCAAAGGAAATTGTCCCCCTTCTAGTAAAAGGGCACTTGGGAAACCATGTGGGCTCCACACCTTGATGCCTCCCCTGACCTGTGATCCCATCTCCCCCATCACCCCCTTTCTGGCTGCTAAAAAGCAATGAACTTCATTGCGCCCTTTTTCAAAGTATTTTCTTCCAGTAGCAGCCACCACATTTCATTGGTGTGTGANGGGGGGGGGGGGGGTATGTCCCATACTTAACAAAATGTCTGGCACATAGAAAGAACTTAATGTTTATTAACTGAAAAAAAACTACACAAAGAAAATAGTAAAGGTTCATATTTAAATATAACTGCATACATATCCTAGTTCTGTCACTGAAAATTATGTAACTTAATATTTAAAGTGAGGATATAATATTTGTTTTGGAAGAGGTTAGGGAGAATTAATTGAGGCAAGACATTTATCTACATAAATATCTATACATCTACATCTATCTACCTACCTATCTATATATCTTTCTTCAATTAATTGTAATAGAGGTAGGAGATATAATCAGGTTTATTTCAATCTGACCCATTCCTATTTTCTTTGCATAGTTTTTCAGTTAGTAAACATTGATTAAATGCTTTCTATGTGCCAGGTATTTTGGTAGGTATTGGATAGCCCCCTCCGTACATAGACAATATAGTACAATAGTTACATTAACACAGTATATAATGTAGTGGTTATATTAATAGAGGCCATTTATAATCTAATTAAATGGTATATATAAACTATTATTAATATATAATATGATTAATATAATAACTGAGGCTTTGTACTATTAATTGAGGAAAGATATATATGTCCTCAATTAATATAACTTATATGCTGAATTGTGCCGTGCACATATGAAAGTTCAATGCATAGAAAATATTTATCAAATAATTTCTATATGTTTCATGTTATATTATGCAGCCCAAGTGAAAAGAAACAAAACGTATTGGAATGTATCTTCAAATTAAAGTGTGGCTTTGTGTTATTTTAAATTTTAGTTAAGGGCATTTATTCTCATATAACCTTGAAAAATCTGTCCTGATTTTTTTTCATCATTAGTGTGATTTAGTGAGACAATTACTGAGTTAATTTTCCATAATGACAAAATCCCCTACTGTATCTGTTTTTCTAATTTACTTTTTAAAATATGACAAACAAATTCCTAACTCTCTAGCCTGTTTATCTAGAGCTCGACTGAACAAAATTCAATTGGAAAGCAAGGAGAGAATAAGAAAGTGAACTTCTAATGAGCCCTGGTAAATGTAATCTGCTCTATAGCAACTAATGTTATTATTGTGTTATTGGGTTATTATTATTAGTTTCATAAGAAAATGATCAGACACATGATGAAAGATATATTTCCAAATATGTAATTGCAGAATTTATTACATTTTATTTTCTAAAATAAAATGTCCTATAAATCTTATAATAGGGAATTAGTTACATGCATTATGTTATTTATAAAAAAGGGAAATGTTACAGCATTGAAAATTATTTTCAAATAATATACTTTTCAAATTTACAAAAGTGATCTCCATTGCTATATATACTTCACATCCCTATATATTTTAAATATGCATAGGAGAAAAGGAAAGACATTGTTAAATAAATTATCAAAGGTGATTATTTCCTACTGGCAATATATGTAAATTTATTCTTTTTACTTCCTTGCTTTAAAAAAAAATACAGTGAGGCTGAAAAAGTTCTACATGAAAAAAAAAAAAACATGATGGAAATAGTATCATACACTGTGAAAAATGCACAATGCACATACGAATTCTAGATTTCTTTAGAATAAATTTGTTCTCATCTGAAAGTAATATTTAGAGAAGATGCTCAAAACTATACACCCTTTAAAATGTTATCCTCAAGAAATTATGTAATTATGAGAATCTAAAAGTATTGTCTATTATATTTAAACTCAGTAGAGCAAATAGGAAGTATGTTAAATTACTCTAAATATAACAGAATAGGTATAGTTTTGAGAAATTATTAACTGATTTTAAAAATAAGTCTCTGCACTCATGTTTTTTAATGAAATACTGCTAAAGATTTTTCAGAGACATTATTTGTTTGGCCTTCAAGCATATGTGTTACTTAGTATCAAAATGTGGAATGTGAATTAATCACACAGATGGTGAAGTGTTGTAGAATCTTTCAAAGAGGAAACATTTTAAGTGGAGGTATGAGACTATTGCAGAGATCATAAGTAGGTGATGGTAAAAAGAAAATGTGCGAATTTAAGGAGAATTTTGGTTCTCACAGAAAGATTTCCATGTTTTCTATTCTTGTGTTCTATATCAAAAGTTATAGGACAGCTGGTAAGTATAGTTTTCTATTTGAATGGGTCAATGTTGAAGTCACTTATTAATTTAAATTCTGGTTCTGCCACTTAGTAGCACTGTAACTTTAGGCATGTTATGTAAACTCATCTAGTCTCACCTTAGTTTTTTTAATTTTCCAAATAAATACATAGGATCTATTTCACCTGACTAGAAAAATAATTGAAATGATACCATGTATATGCGGTACTACACAATGCTTTTTGCAATGGTGATTGTGATACTGTTGGTGATGCTGATGATCATTACGATAAAGAGAAAAGAAACAAGAAAGAATTATCCATTTAGCTGTCCACGAAAGTAATGATCTCAAAAGTATCATTATTTCAGCCAGAAAATCTCCTATTTTTGTTAATAAACATTTATAATTTTAATAAATACATATGTATGACATCATTTGTGTATAACATATATATTTCAACTAACAGCAACAATGCTAACTTAAGCTGCAAAGTTAGGGGTATGCCACAAAAGTGTATTGGTAGCAAGTGCATTGTAATCACGCGAATGTCTAATCTATTGCAAGCCTGTAACAAACTTTCTAGGACCTTTTCTATGTTAAGACTTAAGTTTGTGTAGGTGATAGCAAATTAGCTACTCTGGAAAGATAACTGAAGAATATTATTTGGCTCTCTGTAACAATTTCATGAGTGCTAGCTGGGCATAGCATACATCTGCTGTATTTTAACATTCTGATCATTAATAAGAGCATGATCTCAATTATAATAAAGATACAATCAAAACAAATGAGAGACTGTCTCATAACAATGGTTGTTGTGCAAAAGTAGGTCACTTTTTCTCAACCAGGGTTGACTCCTTAAGATTTCATTTACTTACTGCAATAATCATAATAAAAATACAACTTAGTACATGACTTTCAGGCAATAAAATTCCTTTCAAAGTCTTTGCCCTTTGATTAAGAAAATGCTGACATTCTTGGAAGATATCAAAAGGTCATACAATGATAATAAAAAAGCAGTTTGCATTGCAATTCCTAATTTATCATCACAAAAATATGAAAATGATGTATGATAATAAAAAAGCAGTTTGCATTGCAATTCCTAATTTATCATCACAAAAATATGAAAATGATGTATGATAATAAAAAAGCAGTTTGCATTGCAATTCCTAATTTATCATCACAAAAATATGAAAATGATGTATGATAATAAAAAAGCAGTTTGCATTGCAATTCCTAATTTATCATCACAAAAATATGAAAATGATGTATGATAATAAAAAAGCAGTTTGCATTGCAATTCCTAATTTATCATCACAAAAATATGAAAATGATGTATGATAATAAAAAAGCAGTTTGCATTGCAATTCCTAATTTATCATCACAAAAATATGAAAATGATGTATGATAATAAAAAAGCAGTTTGCATTGCAATTCCTAATTTATCATCACAAAAATATGAAAATGATGTATGATAATAAAAAAGCAGTTTGCATTGCAATTCCTAATTTATCATCACAAAAATATGAAAATGATGTATGATAATAAAAAAGCAGTTTGCATTGCAATTCCTAATTTATCATCACAAAAATATGAAAATGATGTATGATCAGAAATGGAAGCCCCTACAAGGATGAAATGTGTTATTTTCCACTGAGAACTGGCAATCTCACTTTTTCTAGATTTATTTCCAAGTAGAACATTTCCTTTTCACGCCTTCTATATTATATGCTTGTGAGCTTTTACAGTGCTGTAACAACCAGTAATAAAATTTAAAATACAAGATCAGAGGCATTCTGATATATTGTGTTCTTTTATGTCAAATAAGAATGACCATTAATCATTTCAGATTTTATCAACCTTTGATGTGCAAGAGATTCACAATTTGAAGAGCCAAGAAACCTCCTGAAACATGAGTGGTTTTGAAAGTACAACTGAGACTCATTACAGCTCATTGTTATCCATACGTTCACATAATCAAGGCCAAATTGTGTCATTTAACTCACAGCAACCAGATCTCTGTCAAAGGTTTTTTGGGCAGTCAGAGATCTGTGTAAAAGATGATATGATCTCCCTCTGACTGAATATTTTCCTATTTTCAAAGTTGCAGTTGTCAAAAATTTTGGAAAAGCAAATGTTAGTAAAGTGGACCATCACACAGAGGACATTTTCTCTGACATTGCTTCTTGGGAAGGTAGAATAGGAGGTCAATAACAGTAGGGATCATAGGTACTGGTCTTATTTCTGGATCACAATTTATAAATTAGCTTATACGTACTGCCTCATTACCAAAATAAAATAATTTAATCTGTATATATCTGTCTAGAAAGATGACAAAACTAGATTGTTAAGTATAACAAAGCAAGTAGCAAAACACTATGTGTGACTTGTACATGTGTTACAGGCATAGGAATGAATTGCAACAGTTCTCCAAACTGTCCATCCAAATATCTGCCTTTAGAGAATAAATTTAGGAAAGGAGAATGGGCACTTTTAATCTTTTATTTTACACACCTTAATTTATAGAGTGAAATTTAGGTAAACATACATTTCTTTTTAATTAAAAAAATAGGGAAACGATCTAACCTGTAACTACTGTTAGTATTATTTTTAGACTCTCCTAGTATAATATGAGAATACAACAAAGAATATTTAATTATTTTAAACCAAAAAAAAAAAAAAAAAGGAAAAATAGTGACTTTTATCCTGTTCTGCACATAGAGGTCCTAAAGAAATATTTCTGGAAATGAATGGTTGGTAACCAGGGTGGTGCAGTATTATATAGGAATCAAGCTTCATGCAGAGAAAATATCTGAAAATACCACTGTGATGAATAAGCTTAAATTGCACAAAAGACGTAATAAAATGTGATGGGGGCAGAGAAATTAGGGGAAGTGTTGGAGAGGAGACTGTAACAATTGGGTACTTAAACTCAGGGCTCTGTATTAGGTGTTTTAACATACATTGTCACAATTAAAAGGATTGTTGAGCATCGGTCAAGGGAAATTGAAGACTTACAAGACTGAATTCATAACGAAGCAGGTTGGAACATGATTGCATATTACTCCAGCAGTGTTTAGCAGACCAGGCATAAGCAGGAAGAATGGACATGGAGGAATGGTGGATTGGAATTAAAACAGTCATACAAAATAGGTGCAATGGTGACTTAAAGGTAGGAGAGGCCCAGAGCCGTAAGGGGCCATTGGCCGCAGAAAAGACATCAGTAGGATTCATTTGTACATATGAAGTAATAAGAAAGATCATCAGTGGAAAATTAGCAGTTAGCGAGAAGTTGCCAAAAACCAGATCTGGTCATTGAGCGATACTGGTGGTGGATTAGCCTTGACTGGTTGCACTAACCAAAAGTAATGTAAAAGTAGCCAATCATATCATGGCTTCAAAAAAGTCAATAAAATAATCTCAAGTTGAGGTCAACTGAAAGTTTATTCATGAAGAAGAAATCCCAATGATATTAAAGGATTATAAAAGAATATTTTAAATAGGGGTCTGGTTTTAGAACATTTTGGAATAAATCCATGTGGCATTAGAAAATGGTAGTAAGGTCTGTGGCAGGTGGATACAGGGAGAGGTGTGGAGCTTTGACAGGGAAGTGGCAGAAGTCAGAATAATTGTAACAACGTATCAACAAGATAATGCATCTTGAGTTAGAGGACAAGGGTAGTATAGATGTTAACTTTCTCAATTTTTGGTCTATTTCTTATTTTATTGACTTCTCTTCACATAAATTGCTTTCTTTCTTAATTCAGGTTTACTTAGCTCTTTCTTTTCTAGCTGCTTATGATGCTACCTTAGGCCACTGATTTTACATCTTTATTATTTTATGATATAAACATTTAAAGCTATAAATTTTTCTCAAAGCATGATTTTAGAGGAAGCTTAAAATTTTTTATATAACACTTTTGCTATTATTCAAAATGAAATATTTTCTATTGCCCCTTATGATAACTTTGACTAATAGATTGTGTCCTTTATAAACATTTCCAAGTTTTGGTGAGTTTTCTAGGTTTTCTTTTTGTGACTTATTTCTAATTTCATTCCCTCACAGATGGAGAGTATACTCTTATTTTTTTTTTTTACTTTGCATTGTGAACACTTTAAAAGAATGTATACTTTGCAGTAGTTGCATATAGTGTTCTATGAAAATCAGCTGGGTTCAGGGCATTGATAGTATAATTCAGGCCATCTCTGTCTTTATTGGTTTTTGCCTAGTTCTTATATTCATTACTACAGAGTGGTGTTAAAATATATAACGATGATCATGGGATTCTTTTCCTTTTAATTCATATAATTTTTGCTTGATGTATTTGAAGCTCTCTTATTAGGTGAATACATGCTTATAATTGTTGTGTATTCTTAGTGAATTGGTCTCTTCCTTATTATAAAATGTCCCACCTTATCTCTAGTAATCCTCTTTTCTCGAAGTCTATTTTATCTGAAATTAACGTAGCTGCTGCAGCATTAGTATGCTCACAATTTGCATGACATGTATAATTTACTTTCCATGTATCTGTGCTTTTATATTTAAAGACAGAATGTAGTTGGGTCTTGTTTTTTCATCTGTTCTAAAAATCTGTGCCTTTAGGGGGGTGTTTAATTTATTAGTATTTGTATGACTAGTGATAGATTTATGTGTACCATTTATTTGCTTTCTATTTTTTTCTCTGATTTTTTCCTCTGTTCTCTTTCCTAATTTTGCATTACTCAGATTCTCATTGAGCCCGTGCAAAATTTAAAATTTTCAGGCTTTACTTCATCATAGCTTGAACAATATGATTAGTAAGAGCCAAGTTATTTTATACAGTCACATACCTAATAACAATGTTTTGGTCAATGACTGTATTAGTCCATTTCTGTTGATTATAACAGAGCACCTGAAACCTGTTAATGTATAAAGGAACAAAATTTATAGTTCTGGAGGCTGGGAAATCAAAGGTTCAGGGAACACATCTGGTGAGGGCATTGTTCTTGGTGGTGATTCACCACAGCAACACGGAGTGTCACATGGCGAATGGGCTAAGCAAGACAGAGCTGACCTCCTCACTTGCTCTCCTTTTAAAACCATCAGAACCATGCCCATTACTACCCATGAAACCATCAATGGATTAATCCATTCAGTAGGGTACAGTCCTTACAATATAATCACCTCTTAAATGTCTCACTTTTCAATTGCCATAATAGGATTTCCTACCCTCTTAACACCACTAAGATGGGGATCAAGTTTCCAAAGAATTGGGGATGGAGGCATTTAATCCACAGCAATGATGTATCACATATAAGAGGACAATCTTATAGCATTACAATAGCTATATCACAGAGCCTGGGTGTGCAGGAGGCTACACCATCTAGGTTTGTGTAAGTACACTGTGATGTTCACACAAAAATGAAATCACCTAATGACACATATCTCAGAACATACCCCTATCGTTAAGTGACACATGACTGTAACTGCTTTCTTTTTTGGTTATTAATTTAATTTGGAGGTGAAAAATAGGAAATTTTGCATCCATCACTTATGTTTGAAGAAAACTGAAAGTTTTCCTCCAAGAGAAGGAGATAAAGGGACTGAAAGT
>NW_007742493.1:0-2461 GCF_000696425.1 Galeopterus variegatus
TATAGGACATGAGCACTATTTCTTCTGTCTAACTGTAATTTTGTTAACCAACCTCTCCCTATCCCTCTCACCCCACCCTTTTCAGCCTCTGGTAGCCGCTGTTGTACTTCCTACTTCTATGAGATCAACTTTTTTTAGCTTCCGCATATGGGTGAGAACATGTTATATTTTGCCTTCTGTGCCTGGTTTATTTTTCTCAACATAATGTTCTCCAGACTCTTCCATGTGGCCACAAATTATAAGACCGGCCACATAATATTTGTTGTGAATATGTACCACATTTTCTTTATCTACTCATCCGTTTAGCTATTGTGAACAGTGCCACAATAAATATAGGAGAGCAGCTATCTCTTTAACATACTGATTTAATTTCTTTTGGATATATACCTAATAGTGGGACTGTCGGATTTTATGCTATTTTTATTTTTAGTTTTTTGAGGAACCTCCCATACTGTTTTCCATAATGACTCTACTAATTTACATTTCCACCAACAATGTCTGAATTCCCTTTTCTCTGCATCCTCGCCAGCATTTGTTATTTTTGCCTTTTTTTATAATAGCCATCTCTTAGTTGTTTTGATTTACATTTCCCTGATGATTAGTGATGTTGAGTTGTTTTTTTTTTTTTTTTTTTTACATGCCTCTTGGCCATTTGTGTGTCTTCTTTTGAAAAATGTCTATTCAGATTACTTGACCATTTTTAATCAGATTATTATTTTTTTCACGTTTAGTTGTTTGAGTTCTTTATATGTTCTGGATATTAATCCTTTGTTGGACTGGTAGCTTGCAAATTTTTTTTTCATTCTGTAGGTTGTCTCTTCACTGTAGAATAAAAACTATAAAATGCTGATAAAAGAAATTGAAGAAAACACAGGTAAATGGAGAGATATCCCATGTTCATGGACTGGAAAAATTAGTTGCTAAAATGTGCATACTACCCAAAGTGATCCACAGATTTAATACAATCCCTATCTAAATACCANTGGGAATCTTATGAACCTCCAAATCTGTAGAAGTTCTCTCAAAATACTTGTATTTTTTATTTATTTATTTATTTTTATTTTTTTCCTTTTTGTCTTTTTTAGTGACCGGCAACGGATCGCAACCCTCAGTGTCGCGCCCGTACCGGACCGGGACCGGCAACGGGATCGCAACCCTCGGTGTTGCGCCTGCACCTTGCTCAACCAGTGAGCGGCTGGTCTGTACGTGGGATCCGAACCCTCAGCGGGAGTGCCACCGTGCTTCTCAAGCGGTGCACTGTAGCAGTGCGCCACCGGGCCGGCCCTTATTTTTTATTTTTAATAACACATAATAATTACACATATTTATGGGGTACATGCAATATTTTTATACATGTATACAATGTGTAACCATCAAATCAGGGTAATCAGCATATCCATCATCTCAGGCATTAAAATCCTCTCTTTTTGCTATTTAAAAATATAGAATAAATTACTGTGAACCATAGCCACCCTACTGTGCTATATAGGACATGAGCACTATTTCTTCTGTCTAACTGTAATTTTGTTAACCAACCTCTCCCTACCCCTCTCACCCCACCCTTTCAGCCTCTGGTAGCCGCTGTTGTACTTCCTACTTGTATGAGATCAACTTTTTTTAGCTTCTGCATATGGGTGAGAACATGCTATATTTTGCCTTCTGTGCCTGGTTTATTTTTCTCAACATAATGTTCTCCAGACTCTTCCATGTGGCCACAAATGATAAGACTGGCCACATAATATTTGTTGTGAATATGTACCACATTTTCTTTATCTACTCATCTGTTTAGCTATTGTGAACAGTGCCACAATAAATATAGGAGAGCAGCTATCTCTTTAACATACTGATTTAATTTCTTTTGGATATATACCCAATAGTGGGACTGTCGGATTTTATGCTATTTTTATTTTTAGTTTTTTGAGGAACCTCCCATACTGTTTTCCATAATGACTCTACTAATTTACATTTCCACCAACAGTGTCTGAATTCCCTTTTCTCTGCATCCTCGCCAGCATTTGTTATTTTTGCCTTTTTTTATAATACCCATCTCTTGGTTGTTTTGATTTACATTTCCCTGATGATTAGTGATGTTGAGTTGTTTTTTTTTTTTTTTACATGCCTCTTGGCCATTTGTGTGTCTTCTTTTGAAAAATGTCTATTCAGATTACTTGACCATTTTTAATCAGATTATTATTTTTTTCACATTTAGTTGTTTGAGTTCTTTATATGTTCTGGATATTAATCCTTTGTTGGACTGGTAGCTTGCAAATTTTTTTTTTCATTCTGTAGGTTGTCTCTTCACTGTAGAATAAAAACTATAAAATGCTGATAAAAGAAATCGAAGAAAACACAGGTAAATGGAGAGATATCCCATGTTCATGGACTGGAAAAATTAGTTGTTAAAATGTGCATACTACCCAAAGTGATCCACAGATTTAATACAATCCCTATCTAAATACCA
>NW_007742493.1:3557-4068 GCF_000696425.1 Galeopterus variegatus
TAAAATGTGCATACTACCCAAAGTGATCCACAGATTTAATACAATCCCTATCTAAATACCAATGATATTCTTCACAGAAATTGAAAAAAAGTTCTAAACTTTATGTGGAACCCAAAAAAGACCCCCAATAGCTAAAGTAATCTTGAGCAAAAAGAATAAAGGTGGAGGCATAACCCAAAGATGGAGACTACAGATTGTACCACAAAGCTATAGTAACCAAAACAGTGTGGTACTGGTATAAAAACAGACACTTGAACCAAGGGAACAGAATAGAGAACCCAGAAATGAATCCACACATTTACAAACAAATGATTTTTGACAAAGGTGCCAAGAACATACAATGGAGAAAGAAAAGCCTCTTCAATAAAGGATTCTAGGAAAACTGAATATTCACATGCAGAAAAATGAAGCTAGATCCCTATCTCTCACCATATACAAAAATCAACTCAAAGTAGATTAAAGACAAATGTAAGTCCCCAAACTATGAAAGTTCTAGAAGAAAACATAGGAG
>NW_007742493.1:6224-21527 GCF_000696425.1 Galeopterus variegatus
ATTAGCCAATCTCACCCCATTCCCCCTTTTCCCTTCTTTCTCCAGCCTCTGAAAAACCACTGTTCTACTCCCTACTTTTAAGAAATCAGCTATTTTAGATTCTGCCTATGACTGATGTCATGCAGTGTTTGTGTTTCTGTGCCTGGCTCACTTTACATAGCATAATGTCCTCCAGGTTTATCCATGTTGCTGTAGATAACACAATTTTCTCCTTTTTTAAGAATGAATAGTATTTCATTGTGTATATATACCACATTTTCTTTACCTAATCANATTAGCCAATCTCACCCCATTCCCCCTTTTCCCTTCTTTCTCCAGCCTCTGAAAAACCACTATTCTACTCCCTACTTTTAAGAAATTGGCTATTTTAGATTCTGCCTATGACTGATGTCATGCAGTATTTGTGTTTCTGTGCCTGGCTCACTTTACATAGCATAATGTCCTCCAGGTTTATCCATGTTGCTGCAGATAACACAATTTTCTTCTTTTTTAAGAATGAATAGTATTTCATTGTGTATATATACCACATTTTCTTTACCTAATCATCTCTTAATGAACACTTAAATTGATTCCAATCTTGACTATTGTGAACAGTGCTGTAATAAACATGGGAGTGCAGATATCTCTTTGATATACCGATTTATTTTCTCTTTGATATACCGATTTATTTATTTTGTATATATACCCAGGAGTATAATTGCTGGATCATATGGTAGTTTTATATTTAATTTTTTGAGGAACCTCCATACATTTTCCATAATGGTTGTACTAATTTGCATTCCCACCAGCAGTCTCCACATCCTCACCAGCATTTATTTTTTTGTCTTTTTGATAATAGCCATTGTAACTGGAGTGAAATTATATCTCACTGTAGTTTTGATTTGCATCTTTCTAAAGAACTCAAAAGTGCAGGCAGTGAAAGCAAAAATAGACAAATGGGATTACATCAAACTATAAAGCTTCTGATGGCGAAGGAAACAATCAGCAGAGTAAAGAGAAAACCTACAGAATGGGAGAAAATACTTGCAAACTATACATTTGACAAGAGGTTAAAATCTAGAATATAAAAGAAACTCAAATAGCTCAACAACATAAAAACAAATAATCTGATTAAAAATAGGCAAAAGACCTGAATAGTCATCTCTCAAAAAAGACATACAATCAGCCAACAGGTATAGGAGAAAATGCTGAACATCACTAAGCAGCATCATTTTTAATGACTGCACAGTATTTCATTGCATGAAGGCGTCATTATTTAACTCTTAAGTATCCATTAAGTGATGGATATTATTGTTTTTAATTTTCTACTCTTTATTCAACAGGTATTTACCAAGCACCTTTTATGTACCAGATACTGTTCTAAATACCAGTGATACAGTCATGACCAAGACATACAAGGTCCCTGGCCAAATGAAATCTACAGTACTTCAGGGGAGTGAACTACATTAGATAAAGTGGTCTGGAAAGGCTGTCCTTGACAAGGTGACATTGAAACAAAGACCTGAAGACAGTCATGCGAGGCAGGAGGTAAGAGCATCTTAGGTACAGGACACAGCTAGTACAAAGTCCCCGAGGCAGAAAGGGTCCTGACATCTTCAAGAAAGAGCAGGAATATTAATGTAGCCTGAGGGGCACATGAACTAGAATAAAATTGGAGAGATAAGTAGGAGCCAGTAAGTAGGGCCTCATAGGTGACAAAGTTTGGGTTTTATTCTAAGTGCACTGTGAAGTCACTGGGCTCAATGGAAATAGCACATTGTCTGATTTACATTTTTAAAAGATCACTCTTTTTAAAACTATGGTTTCATAGGGATACAGTCCAGTGGGAGAGACAGACAATAAAGAGTATTAATAAGTAAACTGTATAAAAGGTTAATGATACACATTGATGAAAGTAAAAAGGCAGCAAAATGTGATAATAAATCTGGAGATTGTGTTGCAACTTTAAGTAGAAGTGTCCAGGAAGGTCTAAATGCGAAGAGGACATTTGATTCAAGACTGAAGGAGGAGAAAGGGTGAACCATGTGCATCTCTGGGAGAAGAACATCTCAGGCAGAGATAATGGCTAGTGCAAAGTTTGTGGGGCAGATGCATACTTGGCATGTTTTAGGAACAGAGTCAGCAAGGGGGAGAGTGGGAGGAGATGAAGTCAGAGCAGTCAACCAAGAGGGGACAGAAGATGCAGAGTCTTGTAAAGATGGCCAAGATGGGAAGCCCTGGAAAGTTGTTGAATGTTTTGCCACTTCGTGTCAAATGTTTTTACTGTATTTTAATGTGCTCGTAGTTTATTGCCAAATTGCATTTTATTATTAGCATGCCTTATTCCATGGAATGAAATTTGTACTTTGGAGAGAGATTCTGATTTTCATGACATTACTGGTACATGTGGCTATAAAAACCAACATTCCCAGGTGAACTGGCTTCAGCCCTATCCCTTGGACATCACCTGGGTGAGCACCTGGGCATTATCCTTGTATTTCCATTATGGAGGCTGGTAAGTAGGTACTGGTGGTCTGCATCTCAGTCCTTTCTGCTCAAAGGAGACAGACTGGGGTCTCACATGACAGTCTCTTCCTAGCTCTTGAGGTGGATTTCCTGCTAAGCCTGGACTTTGACTTGGGTTCATTTCAGCCACCTGTTTAGCTGCTTGCACAGAGACCATGTGTTTTGATGATGAGTTCTCCTTAAAGGAGGGATCTTCCCAGAGCCCCGGTCTTGTTTTATCCAATAATTTCACAAGAATAATAAAACATTCCATGAAAATCAACTTTTGGCTAGATTTTTATCTTTTCAGTCATTTATTGCTTAATGTTTTGTAGAACCATTTTTTTTTTTTTTTCTAGCAAAATTCTGCTCTTAAAGGAATGATTTTCTGGAATGACAGCTATAAAGCTGGCTAGTCATTTTCTCTCATCTGGACCTTCCCAAACTCCATAAACAAGCTTGGTAGACACGGTGTGTGGGCAGCATCCCTAATCCTTAGCAGCCTTTGCTGTGTTTGTCTTCCCTGTGTGCCAAATTCTCTTGGGAGAATTGCCATGTTTTTATCAAGATGACTCTTCTACTGTGTTGAGAATGGACTTAAGAAGTGGAAAAGTTAGAAGCAAGTAGGGTGAGTACGAGTCTCTTGCAATAATTTAAGTGACAGCTGACAGGTTCTGACCAACGTAGTGTCAGTGCAGGTGGTGAGAAGTGATGCAATTCTGGAGATATTTTGAAGGAAAGAACTGATGTAATTTGCTGTCGGTTTTGAGGAAAAAGGAGAAGTCAAAGACAACACTTTTTTTCTTTTTTCTTTTAGCCTGGAAAAATAGAAGACTGAAATTCTCATTAACTGAGCTGGGGAAGACCACAGGAGGAGCAGGCTTTGGGGGTGAATATTAAAGTCTCAGTCATAAACATGTTAAATTTAAGCTGCCTATTAGCATCCAATCTGTAGCTTGATGTCTTTAATTAGTTTTAGGAAATATTAACCATTAACTCTTCAAATATTGCTTCTGTCACATTCTCTTTCTCTCTCTTCCCTCTTCTTATGAGGTTCCAATTATACACGTTAGACCTTTCCACTATGCCTGGTACATGCCTTATGCCCTTTTCTGAATTTTTCTTCCATGATCTCTTTGTGCTTTTGTTTGCATATGATTTTCTGACCTATGTTTTAGTTAATATTTTTTCTTCAGCTGAGTCCAGGTTACTGTTAATCTTATCTGTTGAGTTTATGATTTTTTTTGGGGGGGGGACTGGTTAGGGGATCGCAACCCTTGGCACGGTGTGGTCTGCACCATGCTCAGCCACTGAGCGCACCAGCCATCCCTATATAGGATCTGAACCTGCCACCTTGGCGCTAACAGTGCCGCAGTCTCCTGAGTGAGCCACGGGGCTGGCCCAAGTTTATAATTTTAATAATTCCATTCTTGAATTTTAGAATTTTTACCAATCTTGTTTTATATTTTTTAGTTCTTTGTTGAAATTCTCTGTCTTGCTTCCACTTCAGCTGTTTCTTCTCTCATCTGTTGCTTTTACTTTAAGAAGCAACAAACCACCAATGCAAAACTTCCCCCAAATGACAAATTCCCCTCTTGGCTTCCTTCCTCTTTTCTATCTTAAAACCATATATTATCTCTGCCTTGGAAGTGTACCAAAGCCTACAAACAGATGTTCTTTACTTTTTGTTCTTTTTTTTTTCTAGTTTTTCGTGTGGAAAGTTTATTCTAAAACGACCTAATCAGATATTTCTGAAAATCAAACATCCATCAGCATTTCTCTTGAGCCCGCCTCCCAGTCAAAAATCCATGCATTTATTTAAATTCCTACTGTTGTCATTCCATTCCAAGCAATCTTTATCTCTCCTGGAAGGCAGAAACTTCCTAACTGGTCTATCCACACTTTTTTAAAAAAATAAAGAGAGTGATATAGCAACGATGGTTAAGAATAGAGTTGGCCCAGGTTGAAATCCAGCTCCACACCTTATTTGATACACAACAATAACAATGTGTCCTTCAGTGACGTAGGCTGTAGAAGGTTGTCATAGTGATGGCAGCAGCACAGGGTGTTAAGGTCTTTGATGGTGAGGGCTTTTGGGGTCTCCTTATTCTCATTTTCCCCACAAAGGGAGACTTTCCTAAAGGGACTCCTCCTGTTGTTGGGTCTGGTGTGACATACAAGCAGCTGCAGCAGTGCTGGGTTCCATGTGAAGGTGCTTGAAGTGGTTGTGGAATTGGGATTCTGGTCTCGGGGTCTACCAAGCCTATGTGACACTTAGGTCTTGGGGTATAGGTTCACTCTCTATGGCAGGGTCAAATGTCAATTGCCCAAGCACCTGGATCTGTGGCTCTGAGGCCTCCCTGGCAGCTTAAGCTATGTGGGCCAGGTTATAGCTGTGACTCTGACTCTTGGGTGCAGGGCACAGCACTAGCCTGACTCTGGGGAAGAAGGGGTGCTCTGGAGGAAATGTCAATTGCCCAAGCACCTGGATCTGTGGCTCTGAGGCCTCCCTGGCAGCTTAAGCTATGTGGGCCAGGTTATAGCTGTGACTCTTGACTCTTGGGTGCAGGGCACAGCACTAGCCTGACTCTGGGGAAGAAGGGGTGCTCTGGAGGCTTAGGCTCAAGGAGCAGAGTATGGCTGGAATTTGGGAACTAGAGCAAATGGGGCTCAGTTGTCACTTGGTTCCCAAGGGTTGAGACACTGTGTAGTGGTGTCTCCAGTCCCTAAAATGGGGGGACTCAGTCTCTGTGCCAGGTGCAGTAGTAACAAGGACCAAGAATGGTGGGGCACAGCTGTGGTTTGGGCCTTGTGGGGGCAGGGACCAGCACAGCACTGACTCCGCTCCTTGGGCAAAGGGGCATCTCAGCAGCTTAGTCTCTGAGGGAATAGTTCAGCTCCAGGGAAGCAAGATATTAGAGCTGGCCAGTCAATAGGGCAGGGTGTCTCAGCTCAGCCGCTGCTGTTTTTTGGGACTTGGGGTAATACATCAGCTCAGCTCTGGGGTGCACAGCCACTCAGCTCAGCCAAGCATTCCTTAGGGGGTGATGTGCCACTTTAGCTCAGTCCCAGGGAGGTGGGCCACAGCCATGACTGGGAGGGGTAGAAAAAGATTCCCCCAGAGGAAGAGTGCAGCTTCAGCTCTTGCCTGTGGGGGAAAGACATAGCTACAACTTGAAGGGATGTGTGAAATGCCTCCACTATTGCTTATCCCCTCAGGGCAGGATGTAACAGCTGCTTACAGCTCAGCTTGCGGGAGGAGAGGTTCAATGGTGGCTTAGCTTCCAGGATAAAAGGGTATCACTCACCTGCAGGGTAAGACACTCTCCAGTAGCAATTCCAGTTCCATTTCCAGCTCCAAGATGGTGTAGCACAGTAACTGAAAAGCCTGCAGAGGGCAAGGCACAGTGTCGGTTCCTCTGGGGGAAGCACAAATGTGCGAGCTCCTTACAGCTCAGCCTCCTTAGCTGGGCTAGTGCCTATGCAGACTGCTGGGATCCCAAGTAGGGAGGACTGTAGGTGTCCAAGGTGATCATGAGGTTGCTGGGCTCCTCTCGCTCATGTTTTCTCCACAGGGAGAAATTTCTACTATTTCCCAGCTGATCTTGGCTAGGAGATGGGGTGGTGGAGGCCCGATGTTTCTTTCTATTCTCTATGTGGCTATTCCGAATTTCTGTGGTCAGTAGCATTTCTGTTACTTCTTTGATGTGCTCTGGTACTCTCCTTCAGTATTTTTGTCTAAATGTATTTTTTTATTTGTTCTTTTGTCTGTCTTTGTAGGAGATATGAGTAGGGTCTTCTATCCAGCCATTTTGCTCTGCCCTCTCCCAATAGAATCTTATTATTTTTTTTNGTCTACCAAGCCTATGTGACACTTAGGTCTTGGGGTATAGGTTCACTCTCTATGGCAGGGTCGAATGTCAATTGCCCAAGCACCTGGATCTGTGGCTCTGAGGCCTCCCTGGCAGCTTAAGCTATGTGGGCCAGGTTATAGCTGTGACTCTGACTCTTGGGTGCAGGGCACAGCACTAGCCTGACTCTGGGGAAGAAGGGGTGCTCTGGAGGCTTAGGCTCAAGGAGCAGAGTATGGCTGGAATTTGGGAACTAGAGCAAATGGGGCTCAGTTGTCACTTGGTTCCCAAGGGTTGAGACACTGTGTAGTGGTGTCTCCAGTCCCTAAAATGGGGGGACTCAGTCTCTGTGCCAGGTGCAGTAGTAACAAGGACCAAGAATGGTGGGGCACAGCTGTGGTTTGGGCCTTGTGGGGGCAGGGACCAGCACAGCACTGACTCCGCTCCTTGGGCAAAGGGGCATCTCAGCAGCTTAGTCTCTGAGGGAATAGTTCAGCTCCAGGGAAGCAAGATATTAGAGCTGGCCAGTCAATAGGGCAGGGTGTCTCAGCTCAGCCGCTGCTGTTTTTTGGGACTTGGGGTAATACATCAGCTCAGCTCTGGGGTGCACAGCCACTCAGCTCAGCCAAGCATTCCTTAGGGGGTGATGTGCCACTTTAGCTCAGTCCCAGGGAGGTGGGCCACAGCCATGACTGGGAGGGGTAGAAAAAGATTCCCCCAGAGGAAGAGTGCAGCTTCAGCTCTTGCCTGTGGGGGAAAGACATAGCTACAACTTGAAGGGATGTGTGAAATGCCTCCACTATTGCTTATCCCCTCAGGGCAGGATGTAACAGCTGCTTACAGCTCAGCTTGCGGGAGGAGAGGTTCAATGGTGGCTTAGCTTCCAGGATAAAAGGGTATCACTCACCTGCAGGGTAAGACACTCTCCAGTAGCAATTCCAGTTCCATTTCCAGCTCCAAGATGGTGTAGCACAGTAACTGAAAAGCCTGCAGAGGGCAAGGCACAGTGTCGGTTCCTCTGGGGGAAGCACAAATGTGCGAGCTCCTTACAGCTCAGCCTCCTTAGCTGGGCTAGTGCCTATGCAGACTGCTGGGATCCCAAGTAGGGAGGACTGTAGGTGTCCAAGGTGATCATGAGGTTGCTGGGCTCCTCTCGCTCATGTTTTCTCCACAGGGAGAAATTTCTACTATTTCCCAGCTGATCTTGGCTAGGAGATGGGGTGGTGGAGGCCCGATGTTTCTTTCTATTCTCTATGTGGCTATTCCGAATTTCTGTGGTCAGTAGCATTTCTGTTACTTCTTTGATGTGCTCTGGTACTCTCCTTCAGTATTTTTGTCTAAATGTATTTTTTTATTTGTTCTTTTGTCTGTCTTTGTAGGAGATATGAGTAGGGTCTTCTATCCAGCCATTTTGCTCTGCCCTCTCCCAATAGAATCTTATTTTTTTTTTTTATTTTCAACTCTTTTGATATTTCCCCAACTTCTTAGAATAAGCAAAATTATTTTTCGACTCAGGCTTTCACATGTGAAATAATATGTCTCCTCTATCCACATTATTCTTCCTGACCCTTCACTCTGCTTTCCCTTGTTGACAGGTTATCACACTCCTACATAAATGCAACATAATCAGTGTAGCCTTTTCTGAGGTCTGCCCTCAAAATTAATTCCTCTTTTCCCACAGAGTTATAGCATTTTTTTCTTTAGAGCAATTGTTACATCAGCAGCTATAGTTTACAGTGCATCATGGTTTCTCTTACATTGTTTAGAGTTATCCTGGTGACAGCTGCCCCACCAGGGACTGTATTCCCAGCCTTTCCTGCACACAGCTATGAATGCTTGACTAATTCTCACCACTGAAATGTGAGCAGCACTGAAGTGTGCCACTTTAAGATTTTTTTTTTTTAAATGAAAGCAACATTTTAATTCTCTTTTCCCTATTCCCCTCAATGGCAATGGAATACTCCAAGGTTCTAGGGAAGGTTAGAGCAAAAGTTGGAAGAATATTGGGTGCCTGAGTCAGTGCTGATCATAATATTATTTTTCTTTTTATTACTTAAACATAACTGATTATGCACTTTTGTGGGGAACACAGTTGGCTATCAGTATTTGTATACAATATATGATGATCAAATCAGTACAGTTGGCATATTTATCATTACAAAATATACACATTCTTTGTGTCCATTAATTAATTTCTCCCTCACCCCCTCCCTCTTTCTCGCCTCTGATAACCACAGTTCTGCTATCTCCTTCTGAAAGTTCAATGTATCATTGTGTTTGTTGTTCCTCTTCCTTCCTTCCTTCCTTCCTTCCTTCCTTCCTTCCTTCCTTCCTTCCTCTTTCTTCTCTTTCTTTCTCTCTTTCTTTCTTCTTTCTTTCTTTCTATGTTTTCTTTAGAGTTTTGATAGTTTCACATCTTAAAGTCTTTAATACATTTTCATTGACTTTGGTATATGGTGAGAGTTACAGCACTAACTTAATTCTTCTACACATGGGTATCAGGTTTTCTCAGCACCATTCGTTGAAGAAGCTCTCCTTTCCCCAGTGCCTTTGTCAAAGATCAGTTGGCTGTAAGTATGTGGGCTGATTTCTGGGTTCTTTATTCTGTTCCACCGGACTGTGTGTCTGTTTTTAATGCCAGTACCATGCTTTTTCAGTTACTATAGCTTTGTAGTATAATTTGAAGTCAGGTAGTGTAATGCCTCTGGCTTTATTATTGTTGTTGTTATTATTATTATTATTATTTAGCTCAGGATTGCTTTGGTTTTTTGGGGTCTAGTGTTGTTCCATATGAATGTTTGGATTGCTTTTTCTATTTCTGTGAAGAATGTCATTGATGTTTTGATGGGGATTGCATTAATATGTAGATCACTTGGGTAGCATGGACATTTTCATGATGTTAATTCTTCCAACGCATGAACATGGAATGTTTTTCCATCTTTATGTCCTTAATTTATTTTAAATTAAATAATTAAATAAATTTAATTTATTTTAAATTTTTTTGTAGTTCTCATTGTAGAGATCTTTCACCTCCTTGGTTAAATTTATTTCAAATGATTTTATTTTTTAGATAGCTATTGTAAATGTGTTTGCTTTCTTGATTTCTTTTTCTGCTAGTTTGTTGTTGGGGTATAAAAACACAGCTTTTTTTGTATATTGATTTTGTACCTTGGAACTTTACTGAATTCTTTTACCAGCTCTTGGAGGTTTTTGGTGGAGTCTTTAGATTTTTCTACCTATAGGATCATGTGATCTGCAAACAGGGACAATGCTACTTTGTCTTTTCCAATTTGGATGCCTTTCATTTCTTTCTCTTGCCTGATTGCTCTGGCTACCACTTCCAATACTATGTTAAATAAGAGTGGTGAGAGTGGACAGCCTCATTTATGTTCTTAAGGGAAAGACTTTTAGCTGTTCTTCACTCAGGATGATATTGGTGGTGGGTTTATCCTACATGGCTTTCATTATGTTGAGATACTCCTCTCTTATTCCAAATTTGTTCAGAGTCTTTATCACAAATGGATGTTGAATTTTGTCAAATACTTTTTCTGTATGTATCACAATGATCATGTGGTTTTTATCCTTGATTTTGTTGATGTGGTGTATCACATTTATTGATGTTTACATGTTGAGCCATCCTTGCATCCATGGGATCAATCCCACTTGATTGTGATGTATTTTTTTTTATGTGTTGCTGTATTCTGTTTGTTAATATTTTGTTGAGGATTTTGGTATTTATGTTCAACAAGAATATTGGAGGCCGGCCCTGTGGCTCACTCGGGAGAGTGTGGCGCTGGTAGAGCTGAGGCCATGGGTTCGGATCCTATAAGGGGATGGCCAGTGTGCTCACTGGCTGAACGTGGTGCAGACAGCACCAAGCCAAGGGTTGCGGTCCCCTTACTGGTCAAAAAACCAACCAAACAAACAAACAAAAAACCAAGAATATTGGCTTGTAGTTTTCTTTTGTTGTTGTTGTATCTTTGGTTTTGGCATCAGGGTGATGCTGGCCTAGTAGAATGAGTTTGGGAGAATGGTCTCTGTTTCAATTTTTTGGAATATTTTGAAAAGTACTGGTGTTAATGCTTCTTTAACTGGTAGAATTCTGCAGTGAAATCATCCTATTCTAGGCTTTTCTTTGTTGGGAGACTGCTGATTACTGCTTTAATCTCATCACTTGTTATTGGTCTACTGACTTCTGTGTCTTCTTGGTTGAGACTTGGTAGTTTGTATGTGTCTAGAAATTTATCTATTTTCTCGAGATTT
The DNA here is from genome assembly GCF_000696425.1 of Galeopterus variegatus. Classification (NCBI taxonomy): domain Eukaryota; kingdom Metazoa; phylum Chordata; class Mammalia; order Dermoptera; family Cynocephalidae; genus Galeopterus; species Galeopterus variegatus. The sequence goes on from NW_007742493.1 coordinate 16,823, forward strand.
TCAAGTTTGTTGGCATAAAGTTGTTCATAGTAGTCTCTAATGATTCTTTGTATTTCTGTGGTATCAGTTTTAATGTCTCCTTTTTCATTTCTGATTTTTGCTATTTGGGTCTTCTCTCTTTTTTTAGTTAGAGTAGCTAACGGTTTGTCTATTTTGTTTATCTTCTCAAAAAAACTTTTTTGTACTGATTTTTTTGTATTGGTTCTTTTTGACTCTTTTATTTTGTTCTTCTCTGATCTTAATTATTTCGTTCTGTCCACTAATTTGGGGGGTTGATTGTTCTTGTTTTTCCAGTTCTTTGAGGCATAACATTAGGTTGCTTATTTGGATTCTTTCTATTGTTTTGATGTAAACATTTTTTTGCAATAAATTTCCCTCTTAGTACTGTTTTTGCAATATCCCATAGGTTTTGGTATGATATGTCTTTATATTCATAAGTTTCATGAAATTTTTTGACTTCCTTTTTAGTTTCTTCTTAGACCCATAGGTCATTCAGGAGCATGTTGTTTAGTTTCCACATATTTGTATTGTTCCCAAAGTTTCACCTGTTATTGATTTCTAGTTTTAATTTGTGGTGGCCAGAAGAGATAATTTAAATGATTTCAGTTTTAAAAAATTTGTTGAGACTTGTGGCCTAACATGTGGTTTTTTCCTGGAGAATGTTTCACATGCTGATGAGAGGAATGTATATTCTATGGTTGTTGGATGAAATATTATTTAGATGTCTGCCAAATCCAATTGGGTCTAAATTGTAGTTTAACATCCTGTGTGTCTCTGTTGATTTGTTGTCTAGATAATCTGTCCAGTGTCGAGGGAGGGATGTTGAGGTCTCTAACTGTTATTGTATTGGGGTCTGTCTCTCTCTTTAGGTCTAATAGTGTTTGCTTTATATATCTTGGTGCTCTGATGTTGGGTGCATATATAGTCACAATTTTTTATTTCTTGCTGGATAGATCCCTTTATCATTATATAATGATGCACTTTGTCTCTTTTTATAATTTTTGGTTTAAAGTCTATTTTATCTGATATAAGAATGGCTACTTCTGCTCATTTTGGGTTTCCATTTGCATGGTATATCTTTTTCTATCCCTTCACTATTAGTCTGTGTGAGTCTTTACTGTTGAAATGAGTTTCTTATAGACAGCATATAGTTGGGTCTTTTTTTTTTTTTTTTTTTTTTCCTTTTTCATACATTTAGCTTTTCTATGTCTTTTGATTGGGGAATTCAATCCATTTACATTTACGGTTGTTATCAAGAGGTACTGTCTTACTCTTGGAGTTTTATCAATTTTTGTATGGTTGTTTTAAATGACTTTTGTTTCTTCCTTTCCCTTTTATTGTCTCCCTTTGGTGTTGTCAATTTTCTGAAGTGGTAATTTATTGTTTCTTTCTCTTTCTCAAATTCATACCTGTTCTACCAGCAGGTTTTGTTCTGTCTCCTGTATTCATGGTGGTGATTATCATTGTTTTATTCCAAATGCAGGATTCCCGTGGGGATTTTTTGGAGGGTTGGTAGTGTGGTGGTGAACACCCACAGTTGTTTATCTGGGAAATACACTATTTCCCCTTCATTTCTGAAGGATATCCTTGCTAGGTATAGTAGTCTTGGATGACAGGTTTTTTTTTTTTTCTTTTAATACTTTGAATATATCATCTCATTCTCTTCTTAGGTTTCTGCTGAGAAGTCTGCTGGCAATCTGGTGGAGGCTGCCTTACCTGTGACTTGATGCTTTTCTCTTGCTACTTTTAAGATTCTCTCTTTGTCTTTGGCTTTTGACAATTTGACTACAATGTGCCTCTGAGAGGAGCTTTTTGGGTTGATTCCATTTGGGGATATTTGAGCCTCTTGGATCAGGAGGCCCATATCTCTCCCAGTATTTGGGATGTTTCCTACTATTATTTTGTTCAATAGGTTTGCAATGCCTTTTCCTTTTTCCTCTTCTTCCTGAACACCCTGATTCAGACATTTGTGTGATCAGGGTCATCTAAGAGCTGTTGTAGATTTTCTTCATTTGAAATCTTTCTTATTTTTTATGTATTTTTTGTCTTCTGGATTATTTCAGAGAGACTGCCTTTGAGATTGGAAATTCGTTCTTTTGCTTGTTCTAGCCTTCTGCTTAAGCTCTCAGTTGTATTTTTGATTTCATTGAATGAATCCTTCAGTTCCATGAGTTCTGCTACATTCTTTTTAGAGATATTTTTCTTTTTATAAATTTCCTGCTTTATAGCCTTAATTGTTTTTCTCATTTCTTTGTTTCATCTTTCTGAGTTTTCTGGTATCTCATTGAGTTTCCTTAAGATTGTTATTTAGAACTTGTTTTCAGTCATTTCAAGAGTTTTCTGATGTTTGGGGTCTGGTACTTATGAATTACTGTATTCTTTGGGTGGTATCATATTTTCTAATTTTTTTATTATTTTCTACATTGATGTCTGGTCATCTGATGGAGTAGTTGCTTCTTCTATTACTCCAGAGTGGCTTTTAAGGAGATTCCCTCCTGCTGATGTCTTTTATACTGACTGTTGGCCCTGGGCAGACTTGTTTGTACTCCAGGTATTGTTCTGTGCCTCTGATAGGTGAACTGGGGTATGCTGAAGGTACTTAGCTTGAATCATGGCCTTGAACAAGGTTTCTCTTTCCTCTTTTCTGTGAGCAGAGGTTTCTCCTGGGCCCTTGCTTCTCTCTATTTCCTCTTTCCTCCTGCCTGTTAATTTGTGGATGGACACACCTGGATCTGGGTTAATGGAGCTGGTGGCACCTGGGCTGGCCATTGGTGGGGAGTGGGGCCAACTGCTGCATGAGGAGAAGGTCAGCTATGATGGTAGTGCTCTTAGGTTGGGGGGTGACTATAGTGATGGCTGTGCTTTCCTTTGTGGTTTGGGTGCTGTGCTACAAAAGGTGGGGCTGCTGAGCTACTTCTCAGGAAGTGGACAGGGTTGCAGGGTGAGCCCTTGGTGGAGCTGCTGGCTAGGCACACATTGGGGTGCCCAGTCTAGCTGTCTGTTGGGGCTGGGCAGAGCCATTGTGCAGTCCTGCAGTGAAGAGGCTGGGTATATTTGCTTCTGGGTCTGTTGGCAATGTTGCTGGGTGGGACCATTCAGGATGGAACCACCAGGCTGCCTTTCTGAATGAGACAAGTGAACAGATATGGATATGATGTTGATGGAGGGGGGAGAAGGAGTGGAGAGGAAGGATTTGGTAAAGGGACATAAAAACCAACTACATTGTATATTGATAAAATAAAATTAAAATAAATAAATAAATAAAAAAGCTCGTCAGCAGTATTTTTTACAATTGCTGTTCTAAGTGTTTTATTTTCACATTATTTCTGGATACTGGAGGTATAAACTGTGTAAAGACTTTTAGGGAATTCTAAATTCATTTTATGTGGGTGTTTTTGCAAATTTGACTCCACTGAAGTGCATTATTACAATGTTGACTCTGTGTGTAAGCATTGTGCATGTCACACAAACAGTGAAACTTCCTCAGTAAATGAACAGATGTGCTTTTTGTTCATCCACACTTGTGTAAGATAAAATTTCTTGAGAACTCTGCTCTTTGGGAATCTGCATATGTGGCAGATTCCCAAAGAGCACCCATTAGAGTGACCCACTGTGGTTATTGATTGATCTCATCAAAAGACAGATGATTACAGTTGTGAAGCTGGGTTCATAGAATTACCAACCATAGTGATATGTGTTTATACATTTTGATTTTTGACCTATCTCTTTATAAAAATGGTTCATCTGCTCACAACTGTTACACCATGTGACTGACATTAGTATGCCTGAGTGTTTCTGCTCACAAAAGTATGTGGGTTTTCGGTCCGGTACGGGCGCGCACTGAGGGTTGTGATCCGTTGCCGGACACGAAAAAAGACAAAAAGGAAAAAAAAAAAAAGTATGTGGGTTTTCATTGCCTATTTTATTGTCTAAAGTGGCCTACAAAGTGTTCTGTGGTATTTTATGTTTCCAATCAGCTTTGTATCTCATGAATATTCATAACCAATAAAAATAAATAAAGAAATAAATAAACGAATCCCTTTTAAAAATGTAAATACATGTCTTCTAAATAATTTTTAAAATTATTTTTTCTAAAATTATATTTTCAGGATTTTAGACTTTAGGAGTTTTTAACTTTTGGGATTTCAACATTCAGGATTATGGCATCTGTGATTGTGTCTTTTGCAACTATAACCCAAACCCACCTGAGTCACCCCTTACAGGAATTCCAGCTGCCAACCTGGGACACCCGTAAGAAAGTGTTACATGAGTGAGAAATATGATATTTTCATTGTGATAAACTACTAATCTTTTGAGGTTGATTTGTTTTAAAAAATAGTGTTAATACAGTTTATATAATTTTTTGAATAGTTTTATGCATGTCTTCCTTATTACACAATGAGTTCCATTTACTTGCCTGTCTCAAATATCTGCCATAGACCCAGCCCTTTAATAGACATGCCAATAAATATGTATTGGTTGACCAAAAAGGAAAGCAAGAAAAGAAATTTATCAAGTCACATTTATTAAAGCTTACTGGAGAGGTAACTTGTTTAAGGTTCCATATTGTATGTGAGTCATAGAAAGAATCATAATATCATTTATGTCTGACTTCCAGGTAAGTGCTCAGAGTTCCTCTCCATGCCCCACTGTCCCGACCCGCGGGATATTCAACGCAGACCCTGGAGGGGGGAGTGGGAATTGG